>NC_091553.1:13588880-13596380 GCF_042767895.1 Penaeus vannamei
CGCCGCCCATCCGTCAGCCGTCGCCGCTCGCCCCATACACGCGGGCGAGGGCGGTCGTCGGCCGGCGGATACGGGCAGACAATGAGACATATTTATAAAGACGACCCCATGCTGGACTTGCGCCGTGCGGGGACAAAGCCGCGGAAATGACAATGGAGCGAAGAGCGACGGTGACGACTTCTATACAGTAAAAGGCATTGTAATTATGATGAGACCAATGGCATAATGATGATAATGACGACAGTGCCGCCGGGAGGGGGCTTAAAGAGATTAATATTTTTGATAAGGCATTGCAGCCGTCCCTCTCGCACTCATCTATTCATATCAGGTGTAATGGTTATATAATAATAGACGCACTGAAAGGAATAAATGACTTGAAATTGCAAACTTGAATGGATCTCTCTGAACAATACAAATGACCAGAGACTCGGTGGTGGTGGCGGCGGCGGCCATCGCTGAATTTCTTTTTTTATTCTTTTCTTCCTCTCATTCACAACAAAATTGCTTGCCTAATACATTTCTGTCGCTGCTGCTATTCGCGCGGCTCACGACATGACGCTAATAACGTTTATACAAAATACGAACAACAGTGCTGAAAAGTCTTCGGAGCAAACACACCACGAGAAAGAAGTGCCGACGACTGGAAGGAACGCCGTATATGCTCACCTTCGTTGCTGGATAGAAGCAATTCGAATGAGCATTTAATGCCGCCCTATGTATCTGTGCCGAGTCCCGTCGAGCACGCCTAGAGTGCGGCTTACCAGTCTGGAGGGAGGAGGGGGTGTGGGAGGAGAGGAGGAGGAGAGGGGTGGGGGATTCAGCACCAGTGCAGCCGCTGCCGCCCTCCACATGTTATCTGTTCACAATTCTGAGGAAAGTTAGTGTTGTAATTCCTACAGTCGCATCCGCTGGTATTCATAAGCTTGTATCTACGTGTGCAGTTCAAGTTAAGCAATATATAAATTATGAATATTTCACGTTCTCAACAGCAACTACCACTACCACTGCCGACCCTCCGTCTCTGGCTCCCGAAATTTCCTATGGGCATAACACGCTGCACTTGCCGACGCGGTTGCACGGCGGAGTGACCCTTACGAGACCTTAGACGTAAGGTCGCTCTTAGCTCGCGCCCTCACCTGATGCTTAGACACCTTGTCACGTGACTGGCAGCCATTGTGTAACTCTGCCATGTTGATATGCCACGATAGGTTATCATTTTCCATTATAATATAACGCTCTTAAGCACAATGCGATAAGACTTTTACGACTATCCTTGATTATGAGAACAAAGACTCCAATCCCACAACAAGACTTGAGCGACTTACGACTTCGTACACGCCGTCGACTCGGAACAGTGAGGGACTGTTCTCACACTGCTGAATCAACCCTTTTTATTGCAGTTATGACACAAAACAATAACATTCCACTAGACAATAACATTCCGAGATAAAGTAGCACCCTTTTGCCTCCCACCCCTCCTTCCCAGCAGCATTCCTTCCTCCTCCTCTCCTCCTCTCATTTGCATTGCTCTTCCTCCTAATTTTCCTCCCCCCTCAAATCGCTTCCCCTTTTCTATACCGCCATCGTCGTGACTGATAATAGGCCTAAATACAGTTTTTTTTTTCCTGTCCACCCAGAGTCCTCCTTCCTTTTCCTCCCATGCACACCCTTCCTCCCTTATTTGCTCTCCCTGGCACACCCTTCCTCCCTTATTTGCTCTCCCTGGCACACTCTTCCTCCCTTCCTTGCACACCCTTCCTCCCTTCATTGCCCTCCCTTGCACATCCTTCCTCCCTTCCTTGCACACCCTTCCTACCTTCCCTGTACACCCTTCCTCCCTTCCTTGCACACCCTTCCTCCCTTCCTTGCACACCCTTCCTCCCTTCCTTGCACACCCTTCCTCCCTTCCTTGCACACCCTTCCTACCTTCCTTGCACACCCTTCCTCCCTTCCTTGCACACCCTTCCTACCTTCCTTGCACACCCTTCCTACCTTCCTTGCACACCCTTCCTACCTTCCTTGCACACCCTTCCTACCTTCCTTGCACATCCTTCCTACCTTCCTTGTACACCCTTCCTCCCTTCATTGCACACCCTTCCTACCTTCCTTGCACACTCTTCCTACCTTCCTTGCACACCCTTCCTACCTTCCTTGCACACTCTTCCTCCCTTCCTACCTTCCTTGCCCTCCCTTGCACACCCTTCCTCCCGTCCTATCCGATAAGGCTGACCAATATTCCTTCGTAACAATACCTCACCCTAATTCATTCGGCCTCCCTGACGCAGCCACCTGCCCGTATGAAGATATTAAATATTCGTGCACCCTAATCATGCCGAGGCCGGAAAGGCAAAATTCTTGGTAATTTCCCCTTATTCTAACTATTATGATTTTTAAAAACGTGTTAAGCGTATGCTTTTTGGAACGTGAGGGAACGAGGAGAGGCCGGTAGGTAGGGTACGGGGTGAGAAAGGGGAGAAGGAAGAGAGGGGGGAAGGAGGGAGGGACGGAGAGGAACTTCCGTCTTCTATACCACAGGTCCATATAACGGCTTCATTCAATCCCACTCTCCCCACCCCCCCCTCTCTCTCTCTCTCTCGCTCTCACTTTCGTTCTCTCTCTCCCCTCCGCTCCCCAATGCCTCCGGCCACCTTCGTAATGTTGCAAAAACCCTTAGCTAATTGTTCGGCCCCAAAAAGGAGTTTCCCTAGAACAAGTGCCACATCTGTATTCCCCCAAGCTACTCTGGCCAACGTTAGTAGGGCGTTTAAGCCGGGGTTTCGGTAAGGCTGTTAATTAAATCTTTACTGCACTACACCGCACGTTGCATCGCCAAGTGCTCTGCTGGACGTCGTCATTAACTGCTATTTCAATTCAGTCCTTAGCCAAGCTTCAAAATGGAAACTGCACTCCGCTGCAACTTGCAGAAACGGCACAGCCTTTATAATCTTGCTCGCTTCAGTGTGATACGTCATCTTCATCGGGCTGCATCTCAACATTTCCTTACTGTCTAAGGAGTTGGATATCCTGTGGCACGACTTCCAGCGTGGAAATCGTCACGTTTCTTCACGTCGAGCAAGAAGACGACGTCGAACACCGTCCGTCTGTCTGCCTTCTTGATTTCCCCCCTCCGTCTCTCCCTTTCCTCTTCCCTTGTTTCCATCACTTTATCTAAATCCGCCCGTTTTAATCTCCTTCAAACATGGACAATAAAAGGTAATTTATTAAGGTTTCATCGCACCGCTATCATCTTTCATTCTTCCTGGCTCATTGTTCGCGACAAAGGAATCATTAGCAATATAATAGTGTTAGCGGGTGCTCGAACCGCGCCGATTCACTGCCTCGTTCGCAGCTTCGACCACTGCAATCACCTTCCCCCTCCCCCCTCCGGCCTCAAGCCCCGCCCCCCTCGCACGCCAACGTTTGCGCTAACGAACCTGTGATGATCTTATTAACGACAAACTTATTTACGTCTGCAACGACCGAGGTATAACGACCTAGTTTAACATGATTCACGACCGTGTCCGAACTCCCTCCGGCTCCTCTGACGACACAACGCACGACCGGTTTTCCCGCGCATGATCCGCGCCGCGCCGCCCGTAAAACAATAAACCGGACGTATTCCATAATGCTTATTACATTATTATGCGTCTGATAATTGTCTTGGACAAGTTAAACCATCTCAAGTTAGCGAACAGAGTTACACTTGATATAACAACTTAATGTAATCCAGCCGGCCGTGTTCCCTAGTTCATGCGAGGCAATAACAATAATTAGACTGCAGCGCGAGCGTACATCCAGCCCTTGCTTGTACCTACACATGCCGAGTGTGCACACCTCAGGCGAGTGATGCGCCGGGGAGCATGGGCCCATCAGCGCGGGGGATGGCCGGAAGCAGCGTGCACAATGAAAGCGAAAACTGGCGAAGGGCTTGCGGAATGACAGGCAAAAGAGAATGATTATGGGCTAGAATTTATTTCGAAGCTTCAGAACCAACGAAGAAGAGTAATGAAGCGTACATCCTTGTAGAGAAAATCACTAAGCGACACAAAAGATGAATGACAGTAGTGTATCACTCTCGTAGAAAGAAGTGAGAAACAGATAGATGAGGCGTAATAAAGCTGTAAAAGAGGGGGCGGGGCCGGAGGAGGGGAGGCAGGGGGCGGCCGCTGACGAAGCCTCCTCGATGAAGATGCGACACTACGGCGGAAGGCGGACACGGAGATGGGGGCGCCGAGGAAAACCGTCTTGGGAGGCGGACGAAAAAAGGAAGAAAGCGGCATGAAAGACGATGAGGGAGAGAAGGGGATAAACACACAAAAAAAGAAAAAAATATATATATATATACACGCACTAAGCTTTCCCGCTCTACAACGCGCAAAGGATCCATATTCCATATACGAAAACGCATTCCAGCAATCCATTCTACCGCTTGAAGACTCGTTACCAAAGGTAGAAGAAGAGAGATTATTTTAAGCAAGTCAATAGAATTTACAGAGGCGACTCCCTCACCCCATGGAACAAGATGGTGGGGGCGAGGGGGGGGAGGGGGTCGCACGGGCTTCGAAGAAACGCCGGCACGCCTCAAAGAGCGGCCATGATACGTGCCATCTGTAATATTCAAACTCTGCCCTCTGTCACTGTCATTGGTTATGAAGACAATTTTTCATCGACAATTATTAATGACTCTCCCCTAATCAAGATTCATCAGTTACCTTGAAAGAAAAAAACCTCATTAATCAGGATCCACAACCCCTAATAAATATTAAAAATGTAAAATCTATTAAACAATAACAATGACTAATCATGGGGCATGGGACCCTCTCCCCCCCCCTTCCTCCCCTTCCAAGGATCTCCCTTTCCACCTCCCCCTCCCCCCCCTCCCCTAGCCCACCCTTTTCCCTTGGGACTCGGATATCCGGCCTGTGCACGCGCTCCTCTAGTTCTTGTCTTTCTGTGTCTGTCTGTAGCCATTCGTGCGTGCGTTTGTGTGTATATATGTATGTGCGCGCGTGCGTGTGTGTGTGTGTATGTGAATGTGTGTATGTGAATGTGTGTGTGTGAATGTGTGTGTGTGAATGTGTGTGTGTGTGTGTGTGTGTGTGTGTGTGTGTGTGTGTGTGTGTGTGTGGGTGTGTGTGTGTGTGTGTGTGTGTGTGTGTGTGTGTGTGTGTGTGTGTGTGTGTGTGTGTGTGTGTGTGTGTGTGTGTGTGTGTGTGTCCGTGCGTGTGTGTGTGGGGGGGGGGTGGAGGATATATTCATATATATTTATATATATTTATATGTATTTATATATATTTATATATATTTATATGTATTTATATATATTTATATATATATATATATATATATATATATATAGAGAGAGAGAGAGAGAGAGAGAGAGAGAGAGAGAGAGAGAGAGAGAGACAGAGAGAGATGACCTTCAGATAATTCCACTTTGCTTCGTCTCCCCCTCCCTCGCTCTCTCCCGCCCCCTCCCTCTCTCCCTCCCTCCCTCCCTCCCTCCCCCTAATCTCCATCAATTAGAACCTAGGCTATTACATCCTCTGCCGGGGAACAGCCCATCGCCACGGCCGCATTTGCGCAGCCCGAGGCATCCTGTGCTCGTGCGATCATGGACACGGCCGCTTATGCAGGGGCTGCGCTTAAGGGATCACTTTAACCGAACGCGCCGGATACGGAGGCTTCGGGCGCCGGCCTGCGCCTCACGGACCGGCCGGGATTATCAAGGCCGTTGCGGTATCGGCTTCGGCTTCGAAATAATCGATCAACTAATAAATCGGAACGATGGAATCGACTCGACCGAATTTATCGAGACGAAATCCGGCCGACCGCGCTATGCATTGTTTCGCTCGGCCTGCTTAAATCAAAGAAATAAATTGGAAATTTCCCCGTCATTTCAACAACTCCTCTCATCGCATCATGCTATAACCTACAACAATTGCCTGGAAAACTTATCAATTTAATCCATAAATATATATCAGGGAAACCGTGCACCCGATAATCACCCTTACGCATGGGCGACATAAGCCACAATATCCTAATGTTCGGATATTATCTGTTCAACCGGCACTCAGACACACACGCGAGCGCACACGTACACACACACGCACACAGCAGAAACGGAAGTCATCTCTCCTTTCCGAAAAAAAATGATACAACAATAATAATTCTCGCTTGTAAAAAAAAGAAGAAAAAAAATACAATATGCAAGACTTATCAAAGATAGATGAAGGTACAAAGGAAAAATTGAACACATCCCATTACATAAATCATACACTACAGGATCGAAGACTGTACATAATTAAATCCGGCCTTATTAATATGATAAACCGCATTATAAAAATCGATGTGTGCGCCTCTGTTTCCCCTCCATTCAAACCCAGAGAGCGACGGCAGGCTACACCCTATACACAACTGACAGTTACATTCAACTATACTAAAAACAAAAGCATACGCCCACATACCACCCTGCCGCCCACTCTTGTCTACGTCCAACACAACGTACTCGATACCTCCTTGTTCTATCTACAGTATACATTAGCAGAAACGTACGTTGTGTATAATTTTCGACGTACCCTAAAAAAAAAAAAAGTTTGTTGCATAAGTTACCGTCATCGAAGTTGGATTCATTTTTGTTTTTTTCTTTTCTTTTTTTTTCTACGCGGTCTAGTAGTACTATCAACTAATTATGTACTTTATACGTTTGGGTTCTCAAGACTGGCGTAGCACAAAATCCAAAGGTTTTTAATTCATTACAACACACTTTTACATGATTACACATTCATTTGCTAAGAGGCAGGAAGGGCAACTCTTACAACCCTCCATGAAAAAGGTAGTATAGGAGAGGGGAAAAAGTTTTTTTTTATGGTTTATATAGAAGTGTGAAGTGGACGCATAAACAATTTAGGTCATAATGAACATCTTTGTTTACAATATACGGGTTGGAATTCGCAGACACCACTTGAAGAGGTCAAGCACTGAGAGATGGATTAGTCATTAGCGAGCCCCGCGTCGTCGCCCTGAGAACCGAGAGGCAAAACCTGAACTTAAAACAGAGATAAAACCTTTATCGACGAGAATTAGGACCAGCATTAAGCCACATTAAAAACTCGATCGACAAACAAAACTAATCTTAACCCTAGCTTAGTCCACAGATTTTCCTTCCCGAGCCAAACAACGTGAACTCGCCGGGTCTGCAGGTGATGGCGGCGAGAATTCCAACTCGATATGAATTTTCTTCGGACATTTCTTTTTTATTCTTAAACCTTCATTACGAATAAAAGGTAGTATTTTCCTTAAGTTTACGATAATGAAAGCCTTCAATCACACGCGAGAAAACAAAACCGATATTCATAAATTGCAGATCGGGTTTAAAATATTAATCCTCTTGGTGCCTTTGTTATGATGCGACCGAATATATTTCACGAATCTCTGAAATGTGCGCTACGCCTTTTGTAATAACATACGCAACGTGCCATCCAATACGCCGAACTACGC
>NC_091553.1:13601380-13613880 GCF_042767895.1 Penaeus vannamei
GAGAGAGAGAGAGAGAGAGAGAAAGAAAGAAAGAAAGAAAGAAAGAAAGAAAGAAAGAAAGAAAGAAAGAAAGAAAGAAAGAAAGAAAGAAAGAAAGAAAGAAAGAAAGAAAGAAAATAAGAAAGAAAGGCGTCCGATAGAGACAACAAATCCCAGAATATCAAAGGCAGAAGAGGAACCAGAGACACCCGGATTCAGTCAATAAATAACAGTACCAGAAAGAGAGAGAGAGAAAAGGCAAGTAATAACCACCCTTACAAAAAAGATCATTATGAATCATGCACTGCAATGGCCCCATGGCGCGTTGACCAAGGTACGTCCGGAGCCTTAAATAAATAAAGGACTCGGCTTTACTCTTTCCCATCCCTCTCCCCTCTCCTCCCTCCCCCTACCCTCTTCCACCCCTTCCCCATATCAACTACCCCCAACCCCCCACCTGCCGCCCTTACCCCTATCCCCACTCCTCTCACCCTATCTTCTAACCCAACTCCTCCCCCCCTATCCCCTCCTCTCTCTCCTTACCACCCAACCCCTACCTCCCCCAACCCCCCACCCCCTCAATACTTGCTGCACCTTTATACCATCGGATCATATTTGATCAGCGAAAGCAATGATTCTGGCACACGTCTCATGAGATGGAAGCGGGGGTGGGGCGAGGGAGAGAGGGGAGAGGAGAGAAGTGGAGAAAGAAGAGGGAGGAGGGGACGCAGAAGGAAGGGAGAAAGGAGAAGGTGGAGGGAAAAAGAAAGGGGAGTCCAAAAGAAAGAAAGAAAGAGAGAGAGAGAGAGAGAGCGAGAGAGATAAAGAGACAGAGAGCGAGAGAGAGAAAGAGATAAAGAGACAGAAAGAGAGCGGGAGAGAAAGAGATAAAGAGAGCGAGAAGGACCGAATTATCAGCCACAGAACCCGAGAAACCGAAGCAAACAAAACAACAAAACTCAACAAGAAAAAAAAAGACAGAAAAAAATAAAAAGATATAAATAACGCTTACCACCGCCATTAGCTCCTCATCTTCGAGCGACATTTTCTAAATATGCAACAAATTGCAAGAGCTCCGGTGACGTTTATAATTAAAAGCCCGGGATAAATCCATTTCACCTGAGACAAATTCAATTACAATAATTAGCACACCTTTACTATGAATATATTTATATGTAATCAAGACAGGGAGGGGCCACGGCAAGCCTTTAGTCTACATTGCTTTTCGCAGTTCATTAATTTTTGAAAAAAGAAAAGAAAAGAAAAAAAAATGGCGGGAGATAAGTACTCTTGTGTATCATTTTAAAAGCCGAATAAAAGTAACACGTAATTTAAATGTTATTAAGGTAATGGACATTGGTTATGCTAATGGTGTAATGATATGTCAAAAAATGCGCTTGGTGTTGTGCGGGAGGAAGGAAAAGGTGAATATATATATATATATATATATATATATATATATATATATATATATATATATATATATATATACATACTATATGTGTGAGTGCGTGTGTATGTGTATGTTTATGTCTGTGTGAAGGTGTATGAGTATGTGAGAGTGATGAGCGAGAATGGTGATACACAAGGGTGAACGGGTGCGTGGTGATGAGCAAGTGGTGATGAGCAAGTGGTGATGAGAAGTGGTGTTGAGAAGTGGTGATGAGTCGTGTGGTGATCAAGGGACCCGGAACGGGCTTCAGCAGCGGCGCCACACGGGCATTTAATCACATAACTACGATTTTCTCCGAATTACTCCATAACCCATTAATCTAATCTAATTAGAAAATGAACGTTGCACATCCTCATGCGGTGTTGAAAAAAAAATCAGTAATTTCCGGGAGATTTAATTCTGAAGCTAACCGTCATAAGCAACTAATTCATTTAATTAATCAAGAACAAATCTGTGTCCCACACTCGCCGGCGGCGCCCCCGGGACCGCCTAATGCCGCCCCACAAACGGCCGTCATCCCGCCACTTGGAAAAAATATCACATTAAGCCCGTCAGCAAATTCGCACTTTATACATTTTTCTCTACCCCCCACCTCCCCCTTTCTCTCTCTCTCTCTCTCTCTCAGTCTCGCTCTCGCTGTCTCTCTCGCTCTTTCTTTCTCTCTCGCTCGCGCTTGCTTGCTCGCTCTCTTTCTCGCTCTTGCTTGCTTGCTTGCTTGCTTGCTTGCTTGCTTGCTTGCTTGCTCTCTCTCTCTCTCTCTCTCTCTCCCCCTCTCTCTCTCTCTCTCTCTCTCTCTCTCTCTCTCTCTCTCTCTCTCTCTCTCTCTCCGTCCAGTTCCCCCGATGAAATTTTTGACGTGTCGCCATCGGGGAGGGGGAGGGGGGGGGGTCCTGTTGGCACTTGCACTTTGTCGAAGCTGCCCGGGGTTGCTGTGAACACTTTGAGGGTATCGGTGATTAGAGGTCTTTCTCGCTCTCGCTCTCGCTCTTACTTCCTCTCTCTTCTCACCCCAGCTCTCGAGCACTCTTGCGAAGTGACCCTCTCTCCCTAAAACGAAGTCTTGCCCTTAAAACCCTCCTTGCCCTCCCTCGCGCCCACCACATACCCCCCAGCCCCCTCTCTCCCCTCCCTTCTCAATGCAAGGCCAACTCAACTTCACTGCCATACAGCGACACATTCACTTCACAAAGTACCAAGTTATTGTGCGTTCTTCAAAGAATTCCTGTGCAATGTTGCAAAGACGGTTCCAAGGGAAGGTTGAATTGCGTTCATGCATATTGATATCTTTTACGTGGAAGGTTAACATGGGGTCCATTGTCAACACAGTCAAAGAGCTATTCTGGTCTGAAATGAAAATCGAAATGGTTAATTTGTTGTTGTAATACATTTTACATTATACCATTCGTTACTGGGGGAATGGGGACAATGTTCCAAGAACGTGTATGCCGGGTTTCCCCCCCACCAGGGAGGGCGTTGTTATTGAAACATACACATAGGCAAACACGGGAGTCAAAAGGCCTGCTAACAGCCTGGCCGGCGGACACACAATGCTGCACACAACCCAATGACGGAGCGATAAACAAACCTTCATTAGATCCGACATTCACGATACTTGTTAAGGAAATGGAAAAAAAGAGAGTCGCCCCCTCGAGTAAAATTGTTATATAATGAAAACATAATGACACGAAGCAGCTATCAGTGTCACCAAATCCCTTATCATGCGCTGACTTTATCCTTTAATTAAGTTGGACGCGTGTTCGGCCTAGACTTCTTTTGTTTTTTTTCGAACTTCTTTTTAATGTCATTCCAACTCCTCTCTTCCGCCTCCGCCTTCGTCTTCCGTATCCCTACTGCACTGATAATGTCAAAAGAAGAGTCAAAAGTGAAAAGAAACGTAGAACGAGAGAAAGAAACGCGGCTAAGCCAATTTCCTTTTCTTCTAACTGTTCGCATCGCAATTATCGACCTTTCGTCTTTCTATTCTTTTCGTCCTTCCCTTTCCCAGTTCGCCCTTTCCTTCACTTGCCTCTCCTCCTCCCGTCTCCCGGCCTCCGCTGCCTCCTCCGGCCTCACTCCCTTTAAACCTCTTCCATTTAACATTGCACATTCCAACTAACCCCTTTTGGCCTGATCCGCCTCCTAACCTTAACCCCAATTCTGCATTTGACCCTTTGGCAGAAACCCTTTATTTCTCTCCCTCCCCTTGCCCCCTCCCCCCTCACTTCCCCTCCCTCCCCCTCCCCGCGCCCCCTTCCCTTTCCTCTTGGTGCACCACTTGTCTTACGCCAAGATTAATTTTAATATTTTATATGCGCGCGAGTCGGACAGATGAACGCACAATGAGTCATCAATTTTTAATGAAAATCCAATCATTTATTTAGCGCGCGCAGGCGTTTTCCCTCGGCCCAGTTACACGATGGAGAAGCACCAAATTGGCCCTTCAGGACTCGGTAATTGCGAATCCTTTTAGGAACAATGCCCATTCGACAATCTCGGCCCGCGCCCGCCATCATCCTCGCCCGCAAGGAATAAAAGAAATGATAAAAAACGGGCGCGCACAGCGACAAACAGCCGCCTGAACGAAGGGGAAAAATATGGAGGTGGATCTTGCATCGGAGAGAGACACGCCCCCGTCACTCTAAGCTGGTCGTGGGCGGGATATGTAGGTTTGGGGGGAAGATAGACCACGCCCACTCGGGAGGACAGGTGAGCAGTGTCCCTCCCACTGGCAAACTACATGGGCTGTACACGTGCACACGAACTGTACGGACGAGATGATTTATTTTTCTCTGCGCCGATGACGGGAAGCTGGGGAACGATGTCTTTTTGTCCGAACATTTGGGTGACGTTCGACGGACACTTAAATAACGCCCTTTCTAGAAATGTGGCGGCAATTCACCGACGGACCACCACAACTGTAAATGGCAGACATACACCAACACACACACACGCGCGCGCGGCTTGTGTGTTTGTCTCTTGGTCTTGGTCTCTCTCTCTCTCTCTCTCTCTCTCTCTCTCTCTCTCTCTCTCTCTCTCTCTCTCTCTCTCTCTCTCTCTCTCTCTCTCTCTCTCTCTCTCTCTGTGTGTGTGTGTGTGTTTCACTCATTCACTCAATCGTTGACACAGGAACATTTACACACACATACATATACATGCAACCCTTTCCACCAACTACCCCCCCCCACCTCCGTCGCAGCCCCCTCCCCCCTTTTACATCAGCACCACCATTATTAATCAACCGAAACTCGAGTGGCCAGAAGGACTAATTTGGACAATTTCCACTGCCTCTCCAACCCCTCCCCAACCCCCCTCCCCCCCACCCCATCATAAACGTCTCCTCGCCACAAATCAGAGAAGGAAAAATTCTCCGGCAATCAAGAACTTGGTCATAATGCATGCTGAGCTAATTAAGACTCGTAATTATATATTTATTACCGTCTGTGCAACGCAAATGACGACTTATTTGCAACGTTAATGACAAGAAACTGCAACACGAGCCTTTGGGTAATTTCAGACCGGAAACGACCGAAATGAAACTCCTCCCCGATTTCTGGCCGCGGGAAAATTGTGTACTCTGAAGGGCTAAAGTGGTTAATGCAGACTTTGGCGACGCTTGATTCTAAAAGCTGGTCACATCTTGTTAACATCCAGTCCAGATTATCAGGGCAACGCTCCCGCCGCTCTATCTATTTGCCTGGCGAAACGCGGGACAAGTATTCGTTTTCGCAGAAGCCTAAGGAAGCGCGGACGACGTTCGTGAATGGGGGAAGCGAAGGCGGATAAAGAAGAAAGCAAGGTCAAAGGCTGACAAAAAGTTTTAAAAACTTCCCCTCCCCCGGGGAACAGAAAAATAAGTAAACTTCTGTATAAAATATACATGATATTCTTAGCATCTTCTGTCGCAGAGCGAGTCCGCCAGTTCATTAAAACTTATTTACTTTGGTCGTGTAAAACAATTGGAAATAAGCCCCGCCCACCATTCCGTCCTCTTTAAGGAATGTCACTCGAGCTAACGTGACGAGCTCAGGCAGCCAGCGTGCTTCGTCTAGGCCTAACAAGGTGCAAATATGAAGAACAGGTGAGAGTGCAGCAGCTTCCCTTCGCGCGCTCAAAGGCACTTGCTCTCGCTCCCCCACCGCCCCTTTCCCTTTCCTCTCACACACATTTCTTGCCAAAGAATCAGGAATGATATATTTTTCGTTAGATATCTGAAAGTTGGATTTTGACGCAGGTAGGATAATGAAAGCAGAAGGAAACGAACAGATCTCCAAATTCCACGCTGCTGCTCTCCGAAATGAGCATCACGATCGGCGCGCTTCGCCCATCCCCTCGAGAACCGAGCCGGCCTCGCAAAGCGGGCACAATCACCTCCAGCAGCCAAGCAGACAGGCAGGCAGGCAGCAGGCAGGCAGCCCTAAACAGGTAAAGCCACGGCCACCACCCAAGCCCGGCTGCGGGACCACGTAACTCTCGTTACGTATTTATCGACAGTGCCAAGCATTCGAGAGTTAATTACTTGTTGGCACTTCATCGGTCGACAAGTGGCGTGTATTATTTCCGACGGCGAGTGTTTGATAGCAAATGAACGGGTGCCACTCGGTAAGGCCCCGAGTGCCGGAATAATGAGCTCAAACTAGTAATCAAACACGCGGATATCTGCCGAGTGTCATCGCCGCTGATGGTCTCTCCCCTGTGATGAGCGGACGGTGCCAGGGGACGGGCCGCGGGAGGGGGAGGGGGGGAGGCGGAGCTGCAAGGGCGCTCGGACCCACCCTAGGCCTAAGAGGGAGGGCGGAGGGGAGGGAGTGTTAATGAAGCTGGAGGTGGCTCGCCGTAAAAGATGGGCCGTGAGAGAGAATGGGATGAGAGTGAAGAGAGGCTCCAACACTGTAGATTGTTTCCGCGCACGAGTCTCGGACATGTACAAGAGCTTGCATCATTATCTGTATGTGACGGGGAGGGGAGGGGGGAGGAGAGGGAGCGTGGAGTGGAAGAAGAGATGGAGGGGAAAGAAAAAGAGGGAAGGGGAGGGGAGGATGAAATAAGTAGGAGGAAGAGAGAGGGAGACTTTGAAAGGGAAGGATTGGAGGAAGAGGATGAAGGAGTGGGAATGGGAGGGGGAAAGGGAGAGAGGTAGAAAGGGCGAGAGGGAGAGAGGGAAGAGAGGAGAGAGAAGAGAGGGAGAGAGAGAGAGAGAGAGAGAGAGAGAGAGAGGGAGAGGGAGAGGGAGAGGGAGAGGGAGAGGGGGAGGGGGAGGGGGAGGGAGAGGGGGAGGGAGAGGGGGAGGGAGAGGGGAGGGGGAGGGAGAGGAGAGGGAGAGGGAGAGGGAGAGGGAGAGGGAGAGGGAGAGGGAGAGGGGGAGGGGGAGGGAGAGGGAGAGGGAGAGGGAGGAGGGAGAGGGAGAGGGAGAGGGAGAGGAGAGAGAGGGAGAGGGAGAGGGAGAGGGAGAGGGAGAGGGAGAGGGAGAGGGAGAGGAGAGAGAGAGAGGGAGAGGGAGAGAGAGAGAGAGAGAGAGAGAGAGAGAGAGAGAGAGAGGGAGAGAGAGAGAGAGAGAGAGAGAGAGAGAGAGAGCGAGAGAGAGAGAGAGAGAGAGAGGTGGCGGTGGAGCGAGGGGGCGGGGAGCAGTGGCAGTTCTATGAAATCCGCACAAGTGAATGCTTCTTCCCATAGTACGTGGAAAACCCTAAACCCCCGAATTCTCGAACAGGCGACTCTTTGAAGCTCGGCAAGATTCGAACTCGCGGAGCTCCGAGCACATGAACGACGCACAATCCAAACCGCGCTATATATGTAACTTGTAATTACTATAATCCGGTTAGCATGAGACCTTAACTTTTCCCAATCTAGTTACAGTCTGGCATCCACAGTCACTGCTTGAGGGGGGGGCGGAGGGGTCCTCGAGGGGTCCCTGGATCAGACTCACGGTTAAAAAACAAAAAATGGTCTCAACTCCTCGACGGCCTTATCGGCACCGGGAGGCCATTGTGCCTGAGGGCGGACTTCCTGCGATTTCTCTGGCGCTCTCCTGGCGCTTCAACACCAAAAGGAGAAAAATAGGGTAATTGCCGTTTAACCCGCGAACTAGCCACGGTAAGTATGGCTTATTCTGAGAGAGTATTTAATGAACCGGTCCCTTTTCACAACATGATTAAGTTGGTGGTAATCTACGCGCCCTGGCCTGGCCGCGCGAGGCTACACACAAGAGACCGCGATACACTGTAAAATCAGGTTAGGCGGACCGAGCCGCACCATCCGGGCCTGCACTCGCTGCACCACACCAACACCACATAACATTACACCGCTAACCTTTCCCCTCGGCCCTGTTCTTCCCGCCTCCCTCCTCTCCCTGCCTATCCCCCCTCCCCTCCACCTCATCATTGCCCATGAGACCGGGAGCAGCAACAAGAAAACAGCTGATAATTACAAACTTAGGAAAATTGATGAACGTTCCCCTCAACCCCGCGCCGAGAACCGGTTTCCCTAATATCGATCCCCGCCTTGCGTCATTACCCCTTCCATTTCCGTTCAATTACGGCGCGTGCGTACGTGTGTCTACCCACACCTGCCTAAATGGACCAACAACCCTCATACAATTACCTGGTGTCGCTGCTCTTAGATTAATGGATAGAACGGCATTGCGCTTTCTCAAACAAATGTCACGCCGAGTGCTAGCCTCGCTCGTCTTGGGCTCCGGAGAAAGCGCTCGTCGAGGCGCCGGAGAAAAACCACCGCTCTCTTGATTGCTATTTCCGGCTGGTGTGTTAATGTACAAAATTATATGGTAATTAAGTGACTAACCCGCTCCAGCCTTTAACCACTCGCTTCACCTCCAATCAACGGCAGGAAGATCAATGCCGGCTCTCGTTTCGCCGCCCCGTCTCGCTGGTTATTACGACACGACAAATTGCACCTTTTCGCGGCAAGTCACAGGCGCTCCGCTCGGGAGGCAAATCCGCCTGCGACCCGCTTCGCAAGACGCCTCATTGGCGGGGGATCGGAATACGTCATCACACGCTGGCCAGGGCATCGAGGCTCAGGGAACGCGTGCGCGTATGGGTCTTTCTACTAAATTATTTACGTGAGACTGTAATAATTATTGGAAACCTCAATTAGGCCCTCATTCGAGCATCCCGTGACGTGACGTCACAAGAGTACTCTCTCTGATTCGTCGAGATGCCAACATGGCGGCCGCCAAGTCCGCACGAATTGTTCCCAAAATGGCTCATTGTTAATTGACGCGGTAAAATAAAATATTTAACCGCAGTCCGGAGCTTTTCTTGAAACGATCAAACCGTTCTACGAGTAAATAATTAAGGAGTGTGAGATGCTGGCAAAGGAAAGTGCCTGACGGGCTGTGACAGACGAAAATGTCTGCGTGTTACCAAAGGGTAAGGCGGGGGAGGGAGGGTAAGGCGGGGGAGGGAGGGGGACGCAGGAGGGGGCTGGTTTAGAGTGGGTTGCTGAGGGGGGGGGAGGCGTGGAAGAGGGGAGGAGGGAGGGAGGGAGGGAGGGAGGGGGAGGACAAGATGAAACATGTCTCGCCACCTGTGAATAAATTGCGCCAAGATTTAACTTTCCTCTCGGTGAGCGAATAGCCGATGATGGCGCGCGCGACAACTTTCATGAGGCGGCGCGAAGGGGCTCCGTCCAGCGAGGCGGCCGCAGTTTAACATTCCATCGGGTCGACTCAATAAAGGATGGGCCAGACGCTGAAAAGGTGTAGAGGGACACGGGCCCGACTGAGGGAGGGACTGGAGGGGGGAGGGGCGGGGAATACATGCTCATTACAGATATATACGTAGATAGATACACACGGAAAAAATATATTATCAATACATACACACATTTATATTTAAAGATAGATAGATATTGATAAATATAATTATATCTACATATAGAGATAGATATAGGAGAGTACATGTAAAATAACATGGTGCAGTGTATGCGTATATGTCCATGTACATTATGTACATTGTACACATATACAAATACATTTACGTAATTAACAAAAAATAAGAACATTCTCGGGTAAGGAAAATTAAAAAGTTAACAAAACGGTAAGAGGGGAAAGGAAGACAATGAAAAGAGAGCAATAAGCGAAAATAAACAAAGATCTTATGAGACGAACCGAATGAAAGAAAATAAAGCAATTAACAAGAGGGTGATAACTGCTCGTGGCAGAAAAAAGCGAAGAAAAAGAAGATAGAGGGGAGAGAAAGATAGGAAATTGACAGACTGGAAGAAAACTGGAAAAGGTAGAAGAGAGGGAACTATATCAACAGAATGGATAACATAAGGAAGTGCCCTTCTTGAAACGGATAAAAAGGGTGAAATATCCACCAGGACTTTGGCCTTCTACTTCATCCCCCATCATGAAAAAATCGAATATCGATGTCTTCCCTTTTCCTCCCTCCCTCCCTCTATCTCTCCCTCCCTCTCCCTCGCCCCCCCTCCCCCTCTCGTTCTCCCTCTCCCTCTCCCTCTCCCTCCCCCCTCCCTCTCTCGTTATCTCTCCCCCTCCCTCCCTTTCTCCCTCTCGCTCTCGCTCTAGTTCTCGTTCTCCCTCCCCTCTCGTTCTCCCTCCCTCCCTTTCTCCCTCTCGCTCTCGCTCTAGTTCTCGTTCTCCCTCCCCCTCTCGTTCTCCCCCTCCCTCCCTTTCTCCCTCTCGCTCTCGCTCTAGTTCTCGTTCTCCCTCCCCCTCTCGTTCTCCCTCTCCCTCCCTTTCTCCCTCTCGCTCTCGCTCTAGTTCTCCCTCTCCCTCCCTCTCGTTCTCCTCTCCCTCCTTCCCCCTCTTCCTTCTCCCTCCCCCCTCCCCCTCTCCTTCTCCCTCTCCCTCCCCCTCTCGTTCTCCCTCTCCCTCTCCTTCTCCCTCCCCCTCCCCCTCTCGTTCTCCCTCTCCTCTCGTTCTCCCTCTCCCTCTCCCTCTCCTTCTCCTTCCCCCCCCCCTTCCCCTCTCGTTCTCCCTCTCCCTCTCCTCCTCTCTCAATCCCGCCTGACGAGAACCCAACCTTCGGGTGCCAGGACAGCGCCGTCATCTCGACACTAAACATCACAAAACCCGAGCCCCCCCCCCCCTTCCGCCCTCCGTGCCTCTGACCGGCCAATAAAAGGTCTCGCGCGCAAATTCGCTGTTATTTCCCTCAAAACCAATGTTACAACATTCCAATAACCCGCAACACAATCCATTGACCAAAGGCAATAAACTAACCTAATACGCGATAACTATTCAATACGTTCAAATTTTGTAGTGCAATTTACCTTGAAAATATGTTGTTTGGCTTTGTTTAATATTCAGCGGCTGACTACTGCACAAATATCAACCGTATGTGCCTGTGTGCCTGACGCCAGAGGTCCTGCCCCCCCCTCCCCACCTCCCCCCTAAAAACACCACGGGTACCCTGCACTTCGTCTCCCATCTCCCTCCTTTATCTACTTTTCTCCTCATTATTCCACGGGTAAACGAGGATAAATATGAAAATGGAAAATAATGACGATCGGGAGGTCAGACGTATTGTATATATCAAGTCTAGCGAGAAGAAACAGATATAAATGGTTATCGTTAGCTTATCAGAGTCCATATTAATAATCAAAATGGCCGAATACAAGTCATTAAAAAATCACTATTATCAAAACAAATGATAAACTCAGCACTTCCGACACAAGCCCCGCCCCCAGGCACCTTATCCGCCGCCACAATCTCGGACAGACCACGCCCCTTCTACCCCAATCCCATCCCCAAGGTACAAACAAGGAACAGATAAAGTGAGAGAGAAAGGACAGAGAGCGAAAGAGGGTAGAAGAGAGGGGGGAAAGAGGAGAAAAGAAAGAGAGGGGGGTGGGGTGGAAAAGTAGTAGGAGAGGGAAGAGGGGAGACAGGAGGGGGAAGAGGGGAGAAAGGAGAGGGAAGAGGGGAGACAGGAGAGAGGGGGGGGGGTGGAAAAGGGGAAAAGGGAGACACGAGGAGAAGGCAAGCCGTATGAGGGTGTCGCACGGTGGCTGTACATAATACCATCAATTATTCACACCATATATCCTCGCTCCCAAATTGCGTATGAATTATTAAGTGCGTCTCAATAATTTAATACGACCAGGCCTGTAACGTCGTGGCTCCTGATGCCCGATACCCCCCCCCCCTTCTTTCTACCCTCCGCCCCCTCCTTCCCTCCTTTCGAAGATGGAGGAGGAACTTGGAGGTCTGGAAGGAGGCTGAGGCTCAGGCACTCGGGCGGGCAAGGGAGGGAGGGAGGGAGGGAGGGAGGGAGGGAGGGAGGGAGGGAGGGAGGGAGCGGAAGGAGGGAGGGAGGGAGGGAAAGCTGGGAGGGAGAGAGGGAGCGGAAGGAGGGAGGGAGAGTGGGAGGGAGGGAGGGAGAGTGGGAGGGAGGGAGGGAGAAAGGCGGAAGATAAAGAGGTCTCCCAGACCACGATGTGGGAGGGAGGGAAGGAGACCAGGGAGGGAGGGAAAACAGGGGAGGGAGGGAGAAAGGCGGAAGATAAAAGGTTGGGAGGAACACGTGGCGGAGAAAAGGAAGATGATGATGATGCTAATGCTAATGATGATGAAAGGAGTGATGATTATGACGACGAAAACAGTGACGGCGGTGACGGGGCGTTGGGGATGGGCCGCGGAGAGGAATTCCAGGTGCGACAACGCTAATGAAGAGAGGTGTCTTTCTGAGCGGCTGCAGAGGCGTCGGTCGCGCGGGCAGACGAAGAGTGCAGCAGGTAGAGAAGCGTCAGGAGGCTCGTCCCCAGGAGACAGCGGGGACGAGGCTACCACAACAAGGTCGAGTAAATATTCGAGAGGCCGTTGTTGCATGTGTTCAACCCCCTCCTCCTCCTCCTCCCCCACACCCCCAATATCCCCTCGCCCCCTCTTCATCCTCCAACCACCGCGACACTCATACCATCACAGCTGCTCTGCTATAAATCTGACCCCAAGTCTTCTCTTCGCTGTCTCCTAGCCCTCCGCCCGCACTGGCCTGCTCTCCTCTCCCCCCACGCCCACCACGCCCTCCACCTCTCCTCAGTTCCCATCTCAGACCGTCTAAGACAACTGTAATCGTTCCCA
>NC_091553.1:13618880-13636380 GCF_042767895.1 Penaeus vannamei
GGTGGCACGGGTGGAAGAAGGAGGAGGATAGGAGGAGGAGGAGGAGGAGGAGGAGGAGGAGGAGGAGGAGGAGGAGGAGGAGGAAGAGGAGGAGGAAGAGGAGGAGGAGGAGGAAGGAAGAGGAAGAGGAGGAAGAAGAGGAAGAGGAGGAGGATGGAAGTGAAGGTAGAAAGTGGTAGGGTAAGAGAAAGGGAGAGACTAATGACGAAACAACGATACGGTCCGTATCATTATGAAAAGTAAATGGGATTTACGGCTTAATGGGAAAATTAAAAGATCAATAACATTATAGAGTTATTAAAGGTCTGCTAATGGTGGTTTAGAACTTGATTATTACCATGGAGATAAGTGAAAGGCATAGGATGACAACAGCATTATGTCTCATTTCGAGCAAGAACAAGAGAAGGAAAGAGCAAGACTAAAGGGTGGAAAGTTAGAAAAAAGAAGCACACATACGAATAGAAATATAGTGTATATCGATCTATCCGAGAGAGAGCGAGAGAGAAAGGGATAAAGATATAGATAGATAGATAGATAGATAGAGATGAAGAGAGGGTAAGAGAGAGAGAGACGGAAAGAGGGTAAGAGACAGAGATAGAGAGAGAGATAGAGAGAGGAGAGAAGGAGAGAGAGAAGGAGGGAGAAAAGTAGATAGATAGATAGCGAGAGACAGAGCGAGAAGAGAGAGACAAAGACAGTGACAGACAGACAGACAGACAGAGAGAAAAAAAAGAAAAAAAAGAGTGAAAGAGAGAGAAAAGTAAATAGATAGATAGCGAGAGACAGAGCGAGAAGAGAGAGACAAGGACAGTGACAGACAGACAGACAGACAGAGAGAAAAAAAGGAAAAGAAAGAGTGAAAGAGAAAGAAAAGAAAAAGAAAGAGAAAGAGAGAAAAGAAAAAAAGAAAGAGTACGAGAGAGAGAGATTTCCCCCTTTCCGCGAGAACCAGAAAAGGGGAAATGAAGCCAACAGGTTCATAAACGCGAGTAAAAACCAAAGGAGCAAGGTAGGGACGAAGATCTAACCCCGATGATGGGCACCGGGTAATAGTGGTAATTATGGGTTACACATAAACACAGAGAAAGGGAAATTGAGATGTATAGTGAAGAGAGAGAGAGAGAGAGAGAGAGAGAGAGAGAGAGAGAGAGAGAGAGAGAGAGAGAGCGAGCGAGGGCGAAAGAGAGAGAGAGAGAGAGAGAGGGGGGGGGGGAGGGAAGGAGAGGGAGGGATAGGAAGAAGGGAGGGAGGGATAGGGGGAAGGGAGGGAGGGAGGGAGTAAGGGACAGAGGAGGGACAGAGGAGAGACGGAGGAGAGATAGAGACAGGGAGAGAGGGACAGAGAAAAAGTGAGAGGGTAAGAGAGAAAGAGCGATAGTGCGAGAGGGAGAGGACGAGAAGACCGAAATTACGAGGAAGGGGAAAAAAGGAGGAGGTCTGCACGAGGGGAAACGAAGGAAAGTTGCGAATGGCAGCCGTGGAGACCGGCGTGAGGGGAACACAATGCCACAAACGAGCGTAATTAGTAAACTACTACTTGTAAGGAAGGGGGACGACAAGAGAGGGGAAAATGAATGATCCGAGAGAGACAGAAAGAGAAAGAGGTAGACAGACAACGAGATAGAAAAGGAATACCCCCCGAGGCCAATGGCGAATCAATCATAAGAGACGAGGTCTTACGGCGAAGAGAAATTCAGAATGCCAAATACCTGCAATAAAGCACCGATAAAACATCTAATACAGGTGTACGTACATACGTACCCACACGCATAGGTTCGCGCGCAAACACACACACACACACACACACACACACACACACACACACACACACACACACACACACGCAGACAAACACCCACACACACACACACACATTCCCTTTCACTCCCCCCCCCCCGCCCTACCTGTGTCAATCAACATCTCAAATTCCTTAAGAAACCTTTCCATGTCAAGGAGACGGAATAGAGTGAGAGCAAAGGGGAAGAAAGAAGGCTGGGGAAGTGGCAGAGGTCGGGGGGGAGGGGAGAGGGGCTAGGAGGAGGAGGAGGAGGAGGAGGAGGGAAGGAGGAGGGAGAGCGGAGAACGGAGAGAGAGGGGAGAGGGGAGGGGGAGGGAGGGGTTGCGTGTCGGGGCCCGCGCGGTCGTGCCGTCAAATTATAAGCCGGTTTTATTTTGAACAAATCGTTACTGTGCGCTCAGATTGTCGAGCATGCAGTCGCCTCTCCTTTGTGGCGATGAAATTATTTTCTCTCGAGGACTGTTACAGCTGTAGCTCAAGGGGAGGAGGAGGGAGGGGGGGGGGGAGGGAGGGTGAGGGAGGGAGGGAGGGGGAGGGAGGGAGGAAGGAAGGGAGGGAGGGAGGGAGGGAGGGAGGGGAGGGAGCGACAGGGAAGGAGGAGGAGGGGAGGGGAAGGAGGAGAGTAAGGAGGGGAGGGAGGGAGGGAGGGGAGGGAAAGGGAAGGAGGAGAGGGGAGGGAGGGGAGGGGAAGGGAGGGGGGAGGGAGGGGAAGGAGGAGAGGAAGCGAGGAGGGGAGGAGGGGAAGGGAAGGAGGAGAGAGGAGGGGAGGGAGGGATAGTGGGAGGGGAGGGAGGGATAGTGGGAGGGGAGGGAGGGATAGTGGGAGGGGAAGGGAGGGGAGGGGAAGGAAAGGGAGAGAGTGTAGCTCAACGAGTGTTTTTTTACGGACAAGAGGAATGAGGAAGGATATACTCTCGTACTTTGTGATCAGTGGGTACGTCGGTTCCTATTACGATTCCCTTCATCATTATCGAAATCAACTCTCGGCAGAACAATGCAACGGCTGCGACCTCTGCCTGATTCCGCCGTGAATGGGTTAGTTACCCTCTTACATCGCACGCACACACATACAACCCCCCTCTACACACACACGCACACACGCAAGCACGCACACACATTCACACGCACGCACGCAAACACACACTCTCACTCACTCCTCAGTAACACACACACACACACACACACACACACACACACACACACGCACGCACACACACGTACACTCATCACACACACACACACGTACACTCACACACGCACACTCACACAGTCTATCCCTCCCCCCTTCCCCTCCCTATCGGCCCTTTCCTCGACGCACACATCCAAAAACATCGAACTAACCCTTATCCAAGATGCAGCGTATCTAATCATTCATCATTCGACGTCCATTAACAAATCCATCAATACTAATCTTAAAACAGGACATAGAGAGGAAATCTAGAAGAGAAGGCATAGAAATCCAGAAGAGGAGGCATAGAAATCTAGAAGATGAGGCAGAGAGATCTAGAAGAGGAGGCATAGAAATCTAGAAGAGGAGGCACAGAAATCCAGAAGAGAAGGCATAGAAATCTTGAAGAGAAGGCATAGAAATCTATAAAAGGAAAGAGAAAGAGAGACGGATAACACCCACTCTCATCCACTACCCATCCAACTCGGAGCTCCGGCCAACACCCCCCCCCCCAGTCCCCCGCCCCATCAACGCATACACCGGAGAGAGGAAGAGGCAACGCCACGTAAAATCGCCGTCGACGCCACGATATAAATCATCATCGAGAAGGGGGAGAGGGAGAGAGAAAAAAAAAGAAAATAACACGCATAAAAATCCCCGTGGACATCTTCACAAAAACTTGACCTGCAATAAAACTCGGCAGTGTGCTACGGAGGAGAGGAGGAAGGAGGAGGAGGAAGGAGGAGAGGAGGAAGGAGGAGGAAGGAGGAGGAGGAAGGAGGAGGAGGAAGGAGGAGAGGAGGAAGGAGGAGAGGAGGAAGGAGGAGGGAGGAGGAGGAAGGAGGAGGAGGAAGGAGGAGGAGAGAAGGAGGAAGGAGGAAGGAGGAGGAGGAGGAGGAGGAGAAGGAGGAGGGAGAGGAGGAGAGGAGGGAGGAGGAGGAAGGGGCGGTGAGTAAGGAGGGAGAGGAGGAAGGAGGAGGAGGAGGAAGAGGAGGGAGGGAGGAAAAGGAGAAGGAAAAGGAGGAGGAGGAAGAGGAGGAGGAAGAAGAGTAGGAGGACAGGAGTAAGAGGAGGGAGAGGAGGAGGAGGAGGAGGGGAGGAGGAGGAGAGAGGAGGAGGAGGAGAGAGAGAGAGGAGGAGGAGGAGGAGGAGGAGGAGGAGGAGGAGGGAGAGGAGGAGGAGGAGGGAGAGGAGGAGGAAGGAGGGGAGGAGGAGGAAGGAGGAAGGAGGAGAGGAGAAGGGGCAGGGCGAGGAGGAGAGGAGGGAGAGGAGGAGGCGGGGGAGGGAGGGAGGGAGGAGGAGGAGAGAGGAGAGGAAGAGGAGGAGGAGATGAGAAAGGGAAAGGAGAAGATGAGGAAGAAGGAAAGGGGAGGAGGAGGGGAGAAAGAGAGGAGGAGGGAGGAGGGAGAGGAGGGAGAGGAGGAGGGGAGGAGGAGGGGAGGAGGAGGAGGGATAGGAGGGAGGAGGAGGAGGAGGGATAGGAGGGAGGAGGAGGAGGAGGGATAGGAGGGAGGAGGAGGAGGAGGGAGAGTAGGGAGAAGAGGAGGAGGAGATGATGATATAGGGAGGAGAGTATGAGGAGGAGGGGGAGGAGGGGGTGCAGGGAGGGAGGGGTCCTCCTCCCTCGCGCGAAATCTTTCCTGTATACACGCTTACATATGCATGTTGTCTTCACCATTAGCGGCGATGCTATTACCTTGATAATAGTGATTTGCGGTGCACACTATTTACAAAAAGCGAAAAAAGCGAAGCCTTGCACTGAATCAAGTCATGGAGAAAAACAAAAAAACAACAACAAACAGTGTGATAAAAATATCCCAGCGACGCAGAACACCTAAGAAAAAAGTGAAGTAAAACGCAAATGAAAACAAAATCTTTTAGGAAACAGATAGGGAGAGAATCGAAAAAGGGACAGTCATAAAGCTACGGGTTCCAGAGTCCCGAGTTCGCGAAGGTCGAGTTCCTCTTCAATTTCAACTCGTTTTAATCTCAAATGTGGCAATTACAGATATACAAAATGGCGCGTCGGGCAATTAAAAGTTACTTGTAACAAGCTCTCCAAAACTTTTATACCTCATTAGATTGGAATCAATTATGTTAGATGGTAAAGTGCGAGATTTTTTCCCCCGTCGAACCAAGGACCGCTCCTACATTTTTGGAGCGATGGCTTTTTTTTGCTGTTTTTATTTTGTACGTCTTTTTTCACCTGTTTTCGTACTCTTTGGGATGTGATTAATGCTGTATCTCAATGCTCATTTCCATTTTACAATTTTCCATACAAGTACCACGAAATCATTACCATTTTTTGTGCGTGAATCATTTTTTACACACGCTCTCTCCCTTACGTGTATATATATACGCACACACACGCTTACCTACATCCAAGCTTTCACACGGCGTACACGCACACATGCAATCTGTACACTAGAACGTGTACCGAGTAATAAACGCAGACAAAAAAATATCGGTCACAATTTGCCTAATTATTTACACGCTTTCGGACGCCATTTCCGGACGAGGCTAATCAAGTTCCATCCAAGAAATAAAAACCGTTTCAAGTATAATTTTATTAAACACCAATTAAAACGAAATCAGAATAAAAAAACTTTACGTCATAATTACTGAAATTAAATGCCAACTCGCAATTATACGGCACACAAAAAATCTAAATTAATTCTTCAAAGTTAAGCCCTTCCGCGAATTACTGCAAATCCTGCACTATAATAACTAATAAATCGTCATTACGAACATCTCCCCAACAGCGCATAAATTATTACATCGAATCTAACTAGAGCCCGTCCAGTTATAATAATAATCTGTCTGTAATATATTCGATGCCACTACTAAAGACCTCATTGAGCTCGGCGAGGCTCCACTGGGCGCTGTTTGAACAGGCTCACCTCATTGTGGCTTCGGCGAGCGCGCACGGCCGCCGCGCCTCCCGCCTCGCCTTCTGCCGCCACTACAGTTGACGGCGCGCTGTTTTGACACCGCTAATTTTAATGAAATCTGTGTCAGCGCTTTTGCAAAATCGGGGACATCCGCAAAAAAGCAAACTTGCATGCAAAGGGGTTGGGGGAAAAAGGGGATGAAGTAGTTTACTATATGTGCATATTCTATTTTTCGCTGGTTACCTGGGAAGGACAACTGTGTGCATGTATGCACGGGTCTGCATCTGTGGGAGTGCGAGAGAGAGAGAGAGCGAGAGAGAGAGAGAGAGAGAGAGAGAGAGAGAGAGAGAGAGAGAGAGAGAGAGAGAGAGAGAGAGAGAGAGAGGGGGGGAGGGAGGGAGGGAGAGGGACTGAGAGAGAGGACAGAGAGAGAGAGGACAGAGAGAGAGAGAGAGAGAGAGAGAGAGAGAGAGAGAGAGAGAGAGAGAGAGAGAGAGAGAGAGAGAGAGAGAGAGAGAGAGAGAGAGAGAGAGAGAGAGAGAATGGAAATGGCAGTAACAAGAGAAGGGGCGAAGGGGAATCAAAATAAATAAGAGCAAAAGCAGTAAGCAACATGAGCGCTGGCGACCCCTCGAGCTCATTCCCCTACAGTCGACATATTAATGGTAAGAATGCAAAATCGGGGAAGAAGCGAGGGAAGGAGAGAGAAGGAGCAGAGACGGGGAAATTACACACTGGAATATGAAGTCTCAAAATCGCCAACATTCCCATTTAGTTAACATTATCGGCTTCAGTGTCCGGGCTATAACTAGCACCAGAAAGCGAGTTATTGGCGTTCTGCCACCTGCGCATAACAGGCCATTCCGCTGACACCTCCAGCCCGCGAGCACCACCTGTGCGTAGGCGAGGAGTGTCCTTAGCTTCGTGCCCGAGGGAAGGCGCAGGGTCAGCGACGTCCTTGTTCGTGGCGTATGCAAGCGGGATTCCTGGCCAGCTGCGGGGACGAAGGCGAAAGGGAAAGGAGGAGAGGAATGTGCGCTACTCCCCTTCGCCGCAGTCGTACGCCCTCAATCACGAAAAAGACTTAAAAGGCCTCCGTTCCACGAAGCATAATGACATCCTGCGAGGCATTCTGGTGGACCAAAACTACATTATGGTGGCGTGATTCCTATCGCAGACACGAAGGGTTTGAGTCAGAAGACACGAACTTATCGCCATAAAGGTCGAATGTCATTGACCATTATATAAGGTGGCGACCCTTCATGGTATGCGGGTGGTGTAACAGGTTCCTATACATGATGGTGCTGCTGAATAATGCACCGCCGTCAACACTAAACTGTAGGGCCAATAAAACAAACAGCTGCTGAAGATGGTCGTTCAACAACACCGCGATTTCGCCTCCAGCTGCAGTGCTGTAAAGATCAACTCAGTCCCATATTTATTCACGCGAGGACGTTGTTCGCTCCTTGTCCACTCGTAGCGCACCGTTCGGGAGCGGGCTTGGAGCAGCACTCTCCCTGACCACCAGCAACGCAGGCGGCGCGACGGCACCAAGTAAATACAAGGACGAACACTAATCCACTAGCCTTAATCCTTTCGCACAGGGCCCAGTACCAGCGTCATGTCACACTTACACATTCATTCATATAAACAACTCTGACCGCTACAATACACACACACAACCATTACCCCTCCTTCCACCAACTGCAGCGGTCACTACCCCAGCCCCAGCACCACTGCAGCTGCCACCACGTCTACCACCAGTGCTACCACCGCTACACGATCGCATCCTCGCTAAAGCGAACTCGCCGCTACCTCCACCACCGCTGCCACCACTACAGGACCACTACATCCGGCCTTCACCGGACTACGGAGAGCCCTATTGCCATTCTCAAAGGCTCTAAATTCAATTACTAGTCGCGTTCGTTTTAGAGGCGCCTCGCTAATTCGATCTCGTGGTCAGCTTGGGACAGAACGGTGGGTGGCAATGTTATTGGTGGTGGTGGCACGGGAGTGGTGTTGGAAGGGTTGCGAAGTGGTGGTGGCAGAGGCAGAGGGGAGCGGCAGAAGAGGTGGAGAAATAGAAATAACCTACTGCTGTCAAGAGAAGCAAAATATTGGATGCAAAATGAAGAGATAAAACTGTGAAAAAGGAAGAGCGGATGAGAATGCGAGGAGGAGAGGCCGAGAAAAAACAGAACAAAAGGAAGATTTAAGGGAATAAAAGATGCTGAGGATTAACTTAATAGAAAATAAACAAGGAAGAAAGACCAGAAAATGATAACTGGAGGTGACAGTCAAGTAAACACTACCGTGGTCCCTCCTCTCATGCAGCTCCCACCGCGGTTGTCCCTCCCCCCTCCCCTCCTTCCTCTCCCCTCTCCCCTGCCCTTCTTCCTCTCCCTTTTCCCCTCCCTTCCTCCCTCACCCACAGATCCCCTCCCCTCTCCACTGCCTTCCTCCCTCACTCAGTGCCCCCCGCCCCCCGCTCTCTTCCGAACCACCCTCCCAGCTCAGTTAATTCACACACACCCAGCCAGCAGGCCCATCCGCCAGCCAGTTATTAGAGGGGATTCAGACTTCCTTTTGTTAAACCTCTGCAGCTCCTAACAGGCTCAAACACAGGCCGCGCCGACAATAAATTACAAATATAATTCAATCACACAGAGCAGTAATCACGTTTGGCACAGCGAATCGCCAATATCCGCAGCCGGGAAGCTACGAACGTCCTCGCAGTCGTCAGGTGGTGCTGATGGTTCGGGAGGTATGCACTCCGCCGCGTCTCTATATGTTTATATGTATGAACGTACTTATCATTTATGGATTTATGTATGACTTTTGCAGGTAAGTAGTCATGGGCGATTACTCTATGCATGTTCAACCAAGAGGCGATGGAGGTGATGGAGGCGAGAGGGAAGGAAGGGGTGAGAAAGAGGGAGAGGGAAGGAAGGGGTGGGAAGGAGGGAGAGGGAAGGAAGGGGTGGGAAGGAGGGAGAGGGACGGGAGACGGGACGGAAGGAGGGAAAGGGAAGGACGAGGTAATGACGAAAGGAAAGAATTGCGACGAAGAGAAAAGGGCGACGTAGCATAAGCATTTAAGAAGTGGAATGAAGAGAAGTGAAACTGAAGAAGAAATATGGAACTCCATGGAAAGACAACGATACCTGGGAAATCTAGGTAAGGAGGTAAGGTTCCGAGAATGAGGAAGGAAGGTAATGGGGGAGTAGAGGGACAGTGGGGGGATCGAGGAGGTTTGTTTACTCTGGTGAATGAAGAGGTTCATTAACGTTCAGTGAAGCATCATCGCCGAAAGTGAACGAGCACACCAACAAAAACAACAGGGAAGTCAGAAGCGAATAAGGAGGATTAGAAAGAAAGAAAGGGAAGTGACAATATATGGAGAGAGAGAAAGAGCAGCAGGAAAGCAAACGCAAGACAGTGAGAGAGAGAGAGAGAGAGAGAGAGAGAGAGAGAGAGAAAGAGAGAGAGAGAGAGAGAGAGAGAGAGAGAGAGAGAGAGAGAGAGAGAGAGAGAGAGAGAGAGAGAGAGAGAGAGAGATCGACAGAGAGCGAGAGAGCAGGAGAACGAACGCAAGACAGTCCGAGAGAGCGAGAGGGAGAGAGAACCCGCTATTACTTAGGCCGCATCATGGCGTGCTAAGCTCCTAAGCACATCGTAATATGGCGAGGGAGCAAGCGGCCCTCTGTCCCAACCACTCAAACAAAACAAGCCAGACGCATAAACAAGTCGGGGCAGGATCACTAACGTATGAGCTATGAGGACTGAAGCAAAGCACTTAATTCCTCATACAAAGTCAGGGACAATAAAAACACGCGTCCTCGCCTTCTTTTGTTTCACGCGCGACACATGGAGGCGCAAAAAGCCCGCGCCTGAGCTCGGCGAGGCAAGGAGAGCACAGCGTCGCTCTCTGGCCACCCTTTTTACCTTCTCCGTTGTGTTATCCTCTTACAGATGTTTAGAGGAGACTATCCTCGAGTGTATTCTCACGCGAGGATGCTGCTGCTGCTGCTGCTGCTGCCTCCTACTCCTCCGTCTCCCCCCTGTCCTTCCTCTTCCTTCTTCTTTCTCCTCTTCCTCCCGACTTTCCTTCTCTCTCAGGTTCTTTTCTTTCCTTCTCATGTTCTCTCTCATTCTTTCTCCTCCTCATCCTCTCTCCTTTTTCTCTGTTCCACTGTTCTACTCTTACCCTTCCACCTCCTTATCTCTTCTACTCCCCTCCTTCTTGTTCTAATTCTACCTCAACTTCTTATTCTACTACTATTACTTCTATCACTACTTCTCATTATCCTCCTCCTCCCTCTCTCCCCCATTCTTTTCCTCTTCCTACTTCTCATATATCTCTTTCTCCTCCTCATCTTCATCTTCCTCCTCGTTGTCCAGCCGCCCCGCTTCTCCTCTCCCTTCTATCTCACGAGAGGGCATTAGAATAAGAGGGAAAGAGAAAAAAGGAGAAAACGCCTTCTTGCATTCAAGTCGATATCTTGAAAGTCAACTCCATCGGACCTTCAAGAAAAAAAATGAAAATAAGAAAAGACGAGAGCTCAGCGAACGAAGGACAAAATCCCTCAAGTTCCTCTCGATAATGTTTTAAAGTAGTCTTGCTCGCGAAAAAAACCGCCAAATTGCGAAGACATTTACAATTTCCTCCCCTCCCCTTCCCCCCCTCTTCCCACTCTTACCCTCCTCCCTCCCTCCCTCCCTCCCTCCCTCCTTCCTTCCCTCCCTCCCCCAATAATTGTCATGGCATACTGTTAGTCTCGCTAAGCTTCTAAAGCTAAATAAATATCAGCTCGCCAACTCGCGGCCACTGGTCGGTCCTCGGGCAATTCACCGCGACCACATACAAGGAAGATAAATATAACAGGACCAATTACACAATGTCAGACACTAAAAATAAATATGGCATGCATAAACTACACATCCGTTGCCCAAAATAAATGCTCCTTGTCAACAACGCTTAAATATTTATCTTCATGTAACATTCACTATTTAATCTTTTTTGGGGGGAAATGCCCATGAATAATGAAACAAAACCAATACATATTTCATCCCCACATTATGAATAAATAAAATCATCCAATTGAAGAATCTGGAAACACCGCATTTCCTATTTCATAATTCGGCTGATCTGATTCATTATTATTATTTCGAGCTCTCCATTCAACATGCAAAACACTCCCCCAAAAATTATTACAATAATGCGCCATCGAGTACATCATTCAATTAAACACAAGTGATAACGAGTGATAAATATCGCTGTAAATCTTATTAATTCATACACTCCTGATTCGAACAAAATTTAATACCGAGCCCGGAACGCGGCGAGCGACGCCGCGGCCGCGACCGACGGCTCGGCGGCGACAAGACTTCTTTATGCAAAACGGTTGTCATTAATCGACTTTTTTGTGTACATCGCTGTTCAGCTTTTTCTGTCGCTGTAGTGTTTTTCGTGTTAGTCTAGCGGGCTTAGTTAGTAGGGTTTTGTGGTTTTATGGACTGAATTGCAAGCTGTACAGGGAATGCATACGCTAAAATATTGACACCTGTAGTCATTCCAAAGATCCTTTGAAAGAAAAATAATCCAGGAGTCTATCTGGAAAACCTGTCGAAGCAGCGCAAGCCCCCAAGTCTCGTAGCTGAACACAAATTGATATATTCCGATAAATCCTAACACAAACACAGGCATACATACAAATTTGCACAACACATGCAAACGTATCTTCCTCTCCTCCTTTGAATGACTTAATGATTCTAAAAATAATCTCAACACAGGTCCCGCCGAGATAAACAAGCCACAGAGACTCGACACAATACACGCGGCACCTTCTCCACCATCTGCATCATCCGCATGTGCTCACTCCATTGCCTCTCCCATACTCATCGCCCATACTGAACAATCCCCGCATTCACCACGTACATACCAACGGACCCTCATATCCATATGCACCATACACTAGCCAGCCCCCTCCCCTCCCACCTCTTCAGGCCACAGCCAACCCCTGCCCCCTTGCTCACCCACCACCCCAAGCCCTTCCCCAGCCTGAACTGTCTGCCATATACAAGTTGAGAGACAGCGTCTGCCTGCCCACCCCGCCGCCCATATAAACACTGCACCACCCCAGCCCAATCAAGACTATTTTGTTATTTTCTAACTCCGGTCGAGGGTCAAGGGACGCCGGGCAGGGCGAGGGTAGGGGAGGACCTTAACTAAGGGGCGTTGGGTTAGATAGGGGGTATTTCAATAGGGAAATGGAGGCCATTTTATCGCGGGTCCGCCAAGCCTAAGGTAAACAAAGATGGTTGCGTTTTAAATTTAATCTGTACGCCAAGTGGTGGGCGGATGTTATTTTAGGGAGGGGCCCACGATTCTCTCGCGCACTCGGCTTTTTCGTTCACGGGGATTCGATTCCGCTTCTCAGATCATTAGCCGGCGGGATTCCAGTTTCGATCGGCGCCCACCGGGGTTTTCGGCCCTGCTCCTAGGCCTATCCTCGGGCCGCCTATGCCTCGAGGAGCTAAGGGCGCGCCGCGGACGAGGCCGATTGCCAGCGGTGGGCGGCCGGCGGAGACCGAACGTTCGGGGGAATATTCGGACGAAAGCGAACGTTTGGAGGGCGAAACGGCGAGAAATATTGCGTTCGACTTGGCAAGTTCACACTTCGGAGCTTTGTTTATTCTGCAATTAGTTGATGTGTGTGAATTTATCGAATATTGGAGGCTATTGTTTGGGGCCCCGGCTCGTCTAGGATTTCACCAATGGAGAGCTGAACTCGGCGTTGTCTGGTCACTATCAATGATGAAAAATATGTCCATTTTTTATAATTAATGTTGCTCAATCTGAAGACCACTTTGAATCATGCATATATGAAGAGAGGTGGAAGTGTCTCTATTAAAATGGAAGCCTTGTCAGATATGCATGAATATTATTAAAATGTGTTCTAGTGCGGGGTATAAAGGATACACAGACACGCAGACACACAGACACTGTGTGTGTTGTGTGCGTGTGTTGTGTATACTGTGTGTGTGTTGTGTATACTGTGTGTGTGTGTTGTGTATACTGTGTGTGTGTGTTGTGTATACTGTGTGTGTGTGCACTGTATTTGATGTGTGTGTTGCGAGTGTAAGTTTATTTGTAAGTTTAAGTATAAGTATAAGTATAAGTATAAGTATAAGTATAAGTATGAGTATAAGCATAAGTATGAGTATAAGTATGAGTATAAGTGTGAGTGTGAATATGAGTATCAGAACAAGTTTCAGCATGGATGAGTATGAACATGAGTGTAGGAGGGAGAGCGCGCGCGACGCCTTACCAAAAGCCGCGGAAGGTGAAGTACAGTGGAAATAAAAAGGGATGAAGGGAGGAAAGGCGGAGAGGAGATTAGGTTGTGCAATGGAGGAATGCATGCGGGGGAAGCGCGGCGAGAGAGAGAGAGAGAGAGAGAGAGAGAGAGAGAGAGAGAGAGAGAGAGAGAGAGAGAGAGAGAGAGAGAGAGAGAGAGAGAGAGAGAGAGAGAGAGAGAGAGAGAGAGAGAGAGAGAGAGAGAGAGAGAGAGAGAGAATGGCAACGAAAGAGGGGAGGCGGCAAAGGAAGAAAAGACGAAGGGATAAGTATATGCGGAGGAGGAGAAATAGGGAAAAAAAGTAGTAGGACACACAAGAGCAGGAGAGGAAAAGGAAGGGTAGGAGGAAAAAAAAAGAAGGGGGTGAAGGACAGGGAAAGGAATAGACGGAGAACGCGGGTACTTAAGGGCGGAGGGTGTCAGTATTGGCAGCGGAAGGAAGAGAGAAGGATACTGGGGCACATATCGGCACTACTGAGGAGGAGGAGGGAGAGGGGGAGGGGGAGAGGGGTGTATCCTGGCAACAGACTAAGCTGTAAAGTGTAAAGACTGTTGCTTAGGTATGGCAAGGATGGAGAGCCACGGGGGGTGGGGGTTGGTAGAAGTAGTCGAAAAAAAGGATTATCAATCTTACTCATTGTTGCAGATGACGTAAATTATTTGAGGTAAATACATTTATAAACAGGCTTGCTCAAATACAGGCAGTTGTCTGTGTAAGGAAGGAGGGGGGGGGGGGGAAACTTGGATAATTAAAAACCTATTCCAATCCATGCCAATATCACTAGATATAGAGTACGTCTTCCTCCTTCCTTACTCCTCGCTCCCTCCTTACTCCTTACCCCCCCCTTTCTTCCTCACACCCTCCTTCTTCCTCACACCCTCCTTCCTCCCTCCCTCCCTCCCTTCTTCCTTATCCTTCCTTCCTTCCTTCCTCACTCCCTCCTTCTTCCTTCCCTCCCTCCCTCACTCTATCCCCCCCTCTTTCAAGCTCTCTTGGAAGACACACACTACCGGGATCATTATTCTAAGACACGTCTTGCGTCTTAACCATACATTACTGCTCCTTCAAGATATGGGGACAGGTGCTAAAACACTGGTCGGACGCGGCGGCGGAGAGAGAGAGACAAATGGCGAAATTCATGGGGGAAGGAGGAGACTTAGACATGTGCAAATAACTCTTCTTTTTTCGGGAAAGCTTGCAAAAAAAGAGAGGGATTTAAGACAAATGGCATTCCACGAAACAATTTCCATCAATTCAGCGATATTCATGAGGACACGCGAAGATTAAAAAAAGAAAAAAGAAAAAAAAGTTCAGCCTCTTTATTATATATGCAAATATCTATCTGTCTGTCTGTGTCTAGCTGACAATCTATCTATTTATCTATCTATCTATCTATATGTATGAATACGCACACACGTATATTATATATATGAGAAATAAATAAATTAATAAATAATTAAATAAATAGAGAGAGAGACAGGGAGAAAGAGACAGGGAGACAGGGAGAAAGAGAGAGAAAGAGAAAAGAGACACACGAGACTGCGAACACTTGCTCTCCCTTGCAAAACCGCAGGAAATGCATGTACGTGGCACAGTGATAATACCAGCAGATGACAAATGCCATCATCACAGACATCAAATTACTGCCGCCGCTTACAATGGCTTCCTGGAAATGGTCCTTCACCTTCCCTTTCGCTCGCTCTAACAGCCTTCCTCTTCGAACCCCTTTCTGGCTCTCTGCTTTATCAACCGACGTCTTACAAGCATTGCAGTGCACGCGCTTGCATCGCCGGGAACGGATGTGTTGACAATAACGGCGATTAATGACGCGGAAATCAAGTACTTGTACGTTGACAAAAAAACAAAAATGAAAAGAAAAAGAAAAAATAAGAATAAAAACGCGGTGAAAATGTGGCAAAAAAGAAAAGAAAAAGGAAAAAAACGAGAAAAAAAAGAAAAAAAAAGTTACGAAAATGTGACGACCCAATGACAGCTCCACTACCATGTTACACAATCAACCTCTATACGGGCACGAATTATGATCACTTGCTACCATCATTCTCTCTTCTTTATATATATATATATATATATATATATATATATATATATATATATATATATATATATATATATATATATATATATATATATACATATATATATATATATATATATATATATATATAACTGCATGCGAGTGGAGGGAAAGTCAGGCAGGTACAAGCGAAGACGGAGGCGAAGGCAGAATGGGTCGAGGAGACGCCCAGATTGGCAGAAAGCACGCAGGTGAGTGGGTGGGAGAGAGCCCGGGCAGATGGGCGGGTGTGGGTGGATGGGCGGGGGAGACTGGTGGGTGTGTAGGTTGCGGAGTGGGTACGAGGGTGGGTCGGTGGGTAGGTAGGTTGTTAGGGAGGGTATTAGGGGGGGTAGGTAAGGGTGGGAAGGGGATACGAGGGTGGGTGGGTGGGTAGGTGGGTAAGGAGGAAGGATGTTAAGAGGGTGGGTAGGTGGGTAGGTGGGTGGATGGGTGAGTAGGTGGGTGAGTGAGTAGGTGGGCGGATGAGTGGGTGGGTAGGCGGGCGGTTAAGGCTCGGATCCCACTAATGTATTTTCGACACGTTAAACAAGAACCTCATCGCAACAATGTGCTGACTCATCCGGCTTCCACTGCTAATCTCTCAAATATTTAATCAACAAAGTTGGTCGTCTCAGTTGTGTGGAAATGGAGGTTTCCAATCTGCCGGAGGGGGGGGGGGGAGGTGGATTACTTCGGCCAGCCAAATCCACACAGTGACAAGACCCCCCCCTTTCCCCCCTCCCTAAGACGGCTGAAGGGACCGCGAGGGGGCGTGGGGGGGGGGTCAGTGGCCGGGTCATCGGTCATCTGCTCGCACGAAGTCATCAGACGACTTAGCGTTCGGCGACGGGAATAGGAGACAAGTCCATCGAGGCATTTCTCGAAAAAAAAAAGTTTGATCGTCATTAACGTCATTGCCGCTCGTCCCCTTTTAGTTATTATCATTATAATATCCCAGATGGTGTTGATTACCCTTATGATCACTTCCCGAAATTCCGGAATCCTTACAAAAATACCCTCCCGTTTGAGAATCCTCCTCATCAGCATCATTAGCATGAACACCGCAATCACTCATCTGCATAATCACTCCCCGGCCCATCCCCTACATCGTTATCATCATCAAGATAGCCTTTATTTTCACAGGGAGAGAAGGGCCCTTTTCCCCATCTCCTGTGGCATAATACCCCATCACTCTTCGGCTCGTAGAGGTGGGCGCGGGGCCGTCGCTCTCCGCCCGCCGGCCTTGTCACGTACAAGGAGTAGCGCCGCGACCTTCACAACGGCGTCTTTCTTGAGGGCTTCGCGAGGCGGTAACAAGAGATCACTTCACCGGCAGATCCCCGTAACCTCCTCCTCCACCCCCTCTCCCCTGCCCACCTTCACTTGTTCCATCTTCCTTTCCTTTACTTCTCAACCTCCTCCTTTTCGTCTTCTTCCTCCTCTACTCCTCCCCCTCCCTCTTTCGCTCCTCCTCCTCTCACTCCTCTCCGTCTTCTTGCTCGCTTCCCATCCATGTGAACATAAACTCCCTCGGCTCACACTTCCTCCATTCATACACGCAGGCACGCACGCACGCAGACACAGACGCGCTTATCTGTTCTGTTATTTCTTTCATTCAGCGCGGCGCTATAATGGCGAGCTTCACAGAGTGGGGCGGGGAGGCGAGGCCCTCCCCCTCTCGCTCTCCCATCCTTCGTATTGTTATTATTGCTGTTGCTCTCTGCTTAGGCATTCCATCAGCAGGCGATTCCTTCCCCCGTGACCAGCAAGCAGGCGCCCCCGCACCCAAGGGCCTCCGGGAGCGTCGTCGGCGCCGCGCAGCAGCCCGTCAGCCGAGCGCAAAAAGCCGTCCAATCAGAGCAATAAGTTAATATCCCGGCCGTTTGTTGCAAATGGCAAGCTGGGCAACAGGGCGCATTATGGCCCCGCCGGTGCGTTAACAGCGGATTTGTTTACATTACTAACTTGCAAAGAATCCAACCCTGTAGCAGCTGCTCTACTAAACCCTCTCGCTTGTACTGGAGCGCGTCCGACGCACTGCTGCGGTCATTGATAACTAGTTTTCGTTCGCGCTATTTTGTAAGCTATAAAATCTCGCTCCCGAGATCTATTGTGTACTAAGCCAAGATTTTTTCTGACAACCTTTCGTCGAAAGTGGAAGCACTTGCTACAGAATGTGATCTTTTAGAATAGGTATATGTAGT
>NC_091553.1:13641380-13671380 GCF_042767895.1 Penaeus vannamei
GGGTGTATGGGCGTCCTAAGGGTCATCACGGAGAGGATAAGACACAAGTGTGGGGTGGCGGGGGGGGGGGGACGTGGAGGAGGAAGATAAAAAAAAATCAAGACAGAAAAAAGGGACAGAAAGAGAAGGAAAGAAAGCTATTAAACGATAACAAGACGAAAGAGGGATTGGGGGAAGAAATGAAAAGTAAAGGAAGAAGAGGAAGTAGAAGAAGAACGAATAAGGAGAGAGGGGGGGGAGGAGGAGGAGGAGGAGGAGGAGGAGGAGGAGGAGGAGGAGGAGGAGGAGGAGGAGGAGGAGGAGGAAGAGAAGGCGCTATAAGGAAATATTAATCCAGACAAGTACCATTTCTCTATATGTACATGAAATCGATTCAGGGACGGTGGTTTTAATGAAATTCTTGGAATGGTCGAGTTCTAAGGAAACCCAATAAACTCTTACGATATCGAGACAAAAATAAAATCGAAGAGCAAATAATATTCGAGAATGCAATAAATTCCTTGAGCATCTTATGGCATTTGTTCTATGGGCGGAGGTGAGGGGGGGAGGGGGTGGTAAGGAGGCCTGGGGGGGGAGGGTGTTAAGGTGAAGTAGTGAGAGATAGAAGATGATGTGAAGATGGATGGGGTGAGAAAAAAGATGGATGACGGAGGGACATGGAGAAGAAGGGAAAATATTACTCCGGAGGTGGCAGCGGAGGAGGAGGAAGAGAAAGTGGAGAGGCAGCGGAAGAAGACGAAGAATAAGGCGACGAAGAAGAAGAAGAAGAAGAAGAAAACTAAAGTACGACGAGGTAGGGATCAGAGAGGAAAAAAAGGTCTTATGAGGAGTAAGGAGGTGGGAGGAGGAGGAGGGATTCCAGGATAAAAAGGAAGTACCAAACGAGCTGCAAATGTAGTGACGAAAACGCTCCCTATCATCGCGGCGAATTTCAATACGATAGGCTTTTTGCTGTCCGTAACTTCCCGCTGATTAATCTGGACGCGGCGCAAACTCCCTCCCTCCCTCATTCCCTCCGTTCCTTCCTTCCTTCCTTCCTCCCTCCCTTCTTCCCTTCCCTTCATTTCCCTTCATTTCCCTTCCCTTCCCTTCCCTTCCCTTCCTTTCCTTCCCTCCCTCATTCCCTCCGTTCGTTCGTTCCTTCCTTCCTTCCTCCCTCCCTTCTTCCCTTCCCTCCTTCCCTTCCCATCCCTTCCCTCCCTCCCTCCCTCTCCTTCGCCGCCGCCCGCGCTGAGGAGGAGGAACAACTCGAGGGCCTCGCGACTCGAGGTCTTCGTCGAGAACAAAACCTCAAGATGGATGCCATTCCTTGGCCAAAAAAAGACGAAGGAAAGGAAAAAAAGTAAAAATAAAAAATGGGAGACGAAGAAGACAAAAAGGATGGCTATAATTAAAAGAGAAGCTTCGGAATTCCTACAAATATTGTCAAATTCAAAATAATTAACATTAATCTGGGTTTATGCCACCCCTTCCCTCCCTCCCTTCCTCCCTCTCCTCCCTTCCCCCTCCCCGCCACATTTCCTCATTACAATACTTGATTATGCATGAATAATTTTAAATGTTATCTCCAGGCCGGCTAGGGTAGAGCGAGAAGAGGAGGAGGAGGAGGAGGAGGAGGAGGAGGAGGAAGGAGGGTGGGAGGGAGAGAGGGAGAGAGGGTGGAGGGGGAAGGGGGGGATAGGAGGAGGAGGTGGAGGAGGAGGAAGAGGAGGAGGTGGAGAAGGAGGAAGAGGAGGAGGGGGGCAGGGAGGGGAGGGGAGAGAAGGGGCAGGGAGGAGGAGGAGGAGGAGGAGGAAGGAGGTGGAAGGAGGAGGAAAAAGAAGAAGAGGAAAACAGGAGGAGGAGGAAGCGTAAGAGAAGGGAGGGAGGGAGGGAGGGAGGAAGTGGTGAAGCAGGAAGAGGAAAAGTAATATGAAATAAGCACGCATGGCATACGTCGATCCGGAAAACGAAAACCGAACAACGAAAAAAAGAAGAAGTGAAGAAGGCACAAGGAAGTGGAAAGATAAAACCAGAACATAAACGAAAGAGACGAAAAGGGGGGGGGGGGGAAGAGGGAAAAGAGAAAAAAAATAAGAGAGTAGGGAAGAGGAAGAGGAAGAGGGAGGGTGGCGGGCGAACACAAGTGGGAGAAGCGCGCCCTCTCACTCTCTTTTATTTAACTTTTTTTTTTTTATAATCGAAAATATGAAGGGTGCAACAGGAAGGGTGGGTAAGGGTAGGAGTCCGAGCAGTAGGGTGGCTTGATGATGGTGAAGTGCAGAGGAGGGGTGGAGGGGCGTCGCTGCTGGCTACAGGCGTGTGTGCTACTGCTGTCCTTTTTGTTATTGTGTTTGGTGGTGTGGTGGTTGGTGTTGATGCATTTGGTGGTGTTGTATTTGGTGTTGTTGTATTTGGTGGTGTGGTATTTGGTGGTGTGGTATTTGTTATTGTTATATTTGGTGGTGTGGTATTTGGTGTTGATGCATTTGGTGTTGATGCATTTGGTGTTGATGCATTTGGTGTTGATGCATTTGGTGTTGATGCATTTGGTGTTGATGCATTTGGTGGTGTTGTATTTGTTATTGCTGTATTTGGTGGTGTGGTATTTGGTTTTGATGCATTTGGTGTTGTTGCATTTGATGTTGTTGCATTTGGTGTTGTATATGTCACCGATGACTGGTGTGCGTCCGCGAGTGTGTCCCTGCGGTGGCACGGGCCCGAAATGCAGCCGATCCGTCCCGTGTGCGGAGACTTCGGGGACTTCGGATGAGCGCGGTCGTTTCACCCGGTAGACGCTCCGACGTCGGCTTAAATAGCATCCCCCGCGAACGAGCTAATCCATGCGCCGGGAACAATTGATGGAAGTTGATGGAGTTGGCGGGTGGATGGGCGGCGGGTGGATGGGCGGCGGGTGGATGGGCGGCGGGTGGATGGGCGGCGGGTGGATGGGCGGCGGGTGGCAGGTGGCAGACTAAGAGGAGGGGGCCCGCCTCCAGCGCCCTCACTTTTTACCACTGGGCCTGGTCTTTGTGGGTCGTGTGCGTATGGTGTGAGGGGGAAAGGGAGGAGGGTAGGAGAGGGAGGGAATTCGGGAGGTAAGGGGTGGGAGGATAGGAAGAGAGGAGGGGGAGGGATGAGAGGAGGAGGGAGAGGGAGGACATGAGGAGGACATGAGGAAGGGGAGGGAGAGGGAGGAGGACAGGAGGAGGGGAAGGAGGGCAGGGGCAGGGAAAGAGGGAGAATGGATAAGGGAGAGGTGTGGAGGGGAGGGAGAGGGGGAGGGGAGGGTAGCTACGGATATTATCATAACCACTGTAGTTAGAGGAATGACTTGCACTTATGCAAAGCGTGGAATTACAACCGGCGTTATTTCGACCTCCGCCTCCGCCGCGACACCGCCAAGATGGACAAGTGAGAAAAAGGACCGCAGATCTGAACCGCAACAGAAGGAATGGTTCGAAAGGCTTGTTACTGAACCGAAGAAAAGTCGCGAATCCAGACGAGTCTTGCACGATAGGCCCGTCCAGAATCGTCTTCTTGTACTCACGAATTTACCATCAAGTCACCTGTAATTCTTAAGGTGACAAATGCAAACAAGGGAGGAGGGAAGGAAGGAAGAAGGGAAGGAAGAAAGGAGGGAAGGAGGGAAGGAGGGAGGGAGGGAGGGAAGGAAGGAGGGAGGGAAGGAAGGAGGGAGGGAAGGAAGGAAGAAGGGAAGGAAGAAAGGAGGGAAGGAGGGAAGAAGGGAAGGAGGGAGGGAGGGAGGGAAGGAGGGAAACAGGGAAGCAGGGAAACAGGGAAGCAGGGAAAGAGGGAAGCAGGGAAAGAGGGAGGGAGAGGAAGAGAGAGGAAGAGAGAGGAAGAGAGAGAGGGGAGAGAGAGAGAGAGAGAGAGAGAGAGAGAGAGAGAGAGAGAGAGAGAGAGAGAGAGAGAGAGAGAGAGAGAGAGAGAGAGAAGAGCAAATATACCCACAGATAAAAAAGAGACAATGTTGATAACCTCCATGCAGATTTTCAAACGAGGCTGGAGCATATACCACGGATAGAAGGGAAGGAGGAGGAGACACGTTTAACCCCAGCCAAGACTATTTACCTAGAAAACAAGACTCGGAAAAGGAATTTAACGTAAACATGCCCTCCCCCCCTCCCCCTTCTCCGCCGTTACCCCTCCCTACCTCACCCCATCCCCTACCCTCGGCTCTTCCTTCTCCCCGCCCACCCGCGCCCACCCGCCCACCCTCCCACCCCCTTCGCCCTGTCATATGGAGCATCAACCTTTCATATCTAAGCAGCCAACTTCCATGTCTCGGCAAGATTGATCGTCCAATAAAGACAAAAGCCAGAAATCAGAAAAAAAAGGAAAAAAAAAAGCAAGGATCACAAGATGGGGGAAGGGGGGAGGACGAAGCGGAGAGGAGGGGAGGGGAGGAGAGAGGAGGAGTGGGGGGAGGGTAGCTCTCGAAGGAATATTTTTCCCAGCGATATATCACGCTGTTCAGAGCCGCCGGAAGTGTATTTCAAATCTGAAATGCGCACAATGAATTCCTCGAGTATGTCTGAAGATCATCCCCGAGAGCAAAAGATCTTACGAGGGCGGCCCCGACATCACTCGCGCTGTGACAACAACCTGACCTCACTTCTTCACCGCCGCTCCCTCAGGGTCGCGAAGAAAGGCGGAAGGATGGAGAGAGAGAGAGAGGGGACGGAAGGAAGGATGGAGAGAGGGAGCATGGGAAGGATGGAAACATGGAGAGAGGGAGGATGGGAAGGAAAGAAGGATGGAGAGAGGGAGGATGGGAAGGAAGGAAGGATGGAGAGAGGGAGGATGGGACGGAAGGAAGGATGGACAGAGAGAGAGAGGGGACGGAAGGAAGGGTGGACAGAGGGAGGATGGGAGGAAGGAAGGATGGAGAGAGGGAGGATGGAAAGGAAGGAAGGGTGGACAGAGGGAGGATGGGAGGAAGGAAGTGTGGGGAGAGAGGGAAGAGAGAAAAAGATGAGAGAGAGAGAGAGAGAGAGAGAGAGAGAGAGAGAGAGAGAGAGAGAGAGAGAGAGAGAGAGAGAGAGAGAGAGAGAGAGAGAGAGAGAATTCTGAAATACCCACTTTTAAATTAGAATAAAATCTTTAAAAACCGACACCCAGAGATAATAAGCTGTGAAACGCACAATGTATCTCCTAAATTCGCTCAGAAACACACAAAAAGACGTACATAATAGTGCTTGTCCACGTCGAACTATTAACGTAATTCTTGACAGATTTCTAAAATATATTGTCTTATTCATTATTTCCCATTTAATGTTGACGTTGACCTCGCTATCGAAACTAAACTTCGTGGCATGTCCATCTCAAGGCCTTAAAACTCAATTCACACACAGACACACGCACAGACACACACACACACACACACACACACACACTTATTATTATTATTATTATTATTATTATTATTATTATTATTTATATTTATATATATATATATATATATATATATATATATATATATATATATATATATATACATACACACATACATACGTGTGTGTGTTTCTTTCGAGCCCCGGGTCACAGCCGACTCCCGCGCCCGCCGTCCGACTATCTCGTCCACGAACGGGCGGCCCTAAAGCTCGGAGGCGGGGCGGAGGCGAGGCGGAGGCGAGGGACATTAAAGATAACCGAGGCCCATTCCAGATACCGGCCGCGGATCACACCTCAGACATCGACGAGCGAGCAAGCAAGCAATTTGCGCCGTTTTATTTGCGACCGATTTTAGAACTTGAATGTACGTCCATACGAGGACTAGTATTTGCTGATGTATAACGTATTATACCCTATTATCTAACTTATGTATCTTTCTAAAAGGGATATATGTATTTGTATGTAAAATATGTGAATGTTTATATATATATATATATATATATATATATATATATATATATATATATATATATCAATCTCTCTCTCTCTCTCTCTCTCTCTCTCTCTCTCTCTCGCTTTCTCTCTCTCTATATATATATATATATATATATATATATATATATATATATATATCAATCTCTCTCTCTCTCTATATATATATATAATTTCTGAGCAAGGAAAAAAGGCCTGAAGTGGACGGAGTCTGTGAAAGCCATGTGATACAAGAATCTATATGAAAAAAAATATATATATGCACACACTGTCGACTAAAGCTGTGCATAAATCTTGTGATTTTCGCTGGGGAATGCAGTCAAACCAACCATCTGATAAACTAAGTAAAACCAAAATAGAGAAACATGCAAAAACCAAACCCGTTTACTGGTCCCCTCGAGATGCCTCGCAGAGATACCGATATCTAATAAAAAAGAACAAAAGCGAAAGAAAAAGAAGGCAAAGCCGAAGGGCGAAGCCAAGATGCAGCCGAAGGACCCGACGGCGGCGTAGGCCCACGACTGCCATCCCGCTCGACACGTCCTTTAACGAGCCAACTGCAATTAGTCCATATATAAAACGGCAGTAAACCCAAACGAACGGGCCAAACTAGGCAATAGGACGGCGGGACCATTGAACAAGCACCCGAACAAGCAGTTATTGTACAGACATGCTGGACAAGGGAACTGATGAGAGCAATGCAAGGGTGAGGGAGAGAGAGAGAGAGGGAAGAGGGGAGGTGGGATAACGAGGAGGCACGAGGGCAGGGGAGGAGGGACGAGAGAGGGGAAACAGAAACAGAAAGAGGAAGGAGGGAAGGAGAGAGGGTTAAAAAATAGAGGGAAAGGAGAAGAGGGGAGGGGGGAGTGACCGGAGGGGATATGTATGGTTTAAAGGTTATAAAACTAGCTGGCGGGGGTGTGGGGGTGGTGTGGGGAGGGGAGGGGAAGGGGCATAAAAGGGAGAGAGAGAAATTTTGTTTATTTGGAGAGGGCGGAGGGTTGAGGAGTAAAGGGAAGGGGGGGGGGTGAGGGGGCCGCCTCCTCCCAACCTCCAACCTCCGTCACGTCCTGGGCAACACGCCTCATTGGCCCGATACCCGAATACCTCGCGTAAAAAAATAAAACAAAAGCACTGAAAATAATTCTTGAGAGAAAAGCAAAAACACATGAAAAGAACGAACACGCACATACAAAAAACAGGAACGAAAAGGACCGAAAGGAATAAAAGGGAACTAAAAAGAAATATAGCTATCGTCCAAAAATAAGCGCGGACGGAGGGTGGGATGCAGTGGCTCGGAGAGAAGGGGCGAAGGGCACGGGAGCGACGAAGGGGGCGGGAGGCGGGGCGGAGGCTGCGGACAACAGGGGGAAAGAGGGACAACTGAACACTTAAATGACAAGTGTCGCAGCCAGCTTGTGTGACACGGTCGCAACAAGGCATAAGAAAGACCAGGTTGGCAAGACATATGGCACGAAGGGTGACGGCGAGGAAGGGGGGGGGGGGGCACGCACGTCCATGTACATGCTGACAAGGATGTGTGCGCGCCTGTGTACGTACGTACGGGCATATGTATGTGTGTATGTATGTGCGTATGTATGTATGTATGTATGTATGTATGCATGTATGTATCATGCATGCATGCATGTATGTATGCATATATGCATGTATGTAAGCATATATGCATGAATGTATGTATCATGCATGCATGTATGTATCATGCATGAATGTATGTATCATGCATGCATGTATGCATGCATATATGCATGAATGTATGTATCATGCATGTATGCATGTATGTATGTAGGTATAAGAAATTATAATCGATTGGAATCCTAAAATAACCACAAAAGGAAGACTAAAATAGAAGAAGAAGAAAGAGGAGACAGCAACAAGAGCGCACGGCCAGGTGGCGCTCGTGTTGACGGCCGTTTCGCGCGAAGATCAAGAGCATTCAAGGAAAGCGCGGGCGGCGGCGGAGGGAGGGAGGGAGGGAGGGAGGGAGGGAATAAGGGAGAAGGGGACAAAGGTGATAATGTAAACACGAACACCCTTCAGGGGGCTAAACTCCCCCTCCCCCCTCCTCCTCCTATAGAACTACCCCCCCTTAACTACACATACGCGCGCACACATGAATGGAAGCAAACGCCGGAGGGAGAGGAGAAGGGTTAAGACACACGATGAAGAAAGGGAGAGAGATAAGGAGGCGTGAAAAGTGTTGTCTACGTTGGGGCGACGTGTGTTGAGGGATAAGGATTCATGGACGGAGAAGGATAAACAGCGAGTGGGTAGACGAGGATATGTAGGGACGAGAAAAAAGGATTGTAGAGAGAGAGAAAAAAAAAGAAAAAAAATAGGACAGTTGCAAATGTATGGTTGTGATAAGCTATGGCTGGCCGACCCAACGCTAAGTCACTTAGTCATCGGAAACATGCTGTGGAAAAATAAATATTCTTAGGGAAGGAGGGAGAGGATGGAGGAGGAGGAGGAGGAGGAGGGTGACGAGGAGGAGGAGGAGGAGGAAGAAGATGATGAATAAGAAGAAAAAGGAGAAAGATGGGGGTGGAGAGGGAAGGAGGGGATACATATGAATATGCATATATAATAAATATGAATGTATATAAATACAATACATATATATATGAATATATATGCAAGTAAAATATACATGGAACTATTATAAATAAATATAAATATAAGTATTGAGAGAGAGAGTGAGAGAGCGATAGAGAGAGAGAGAGAGAGAGAGAGAGAGAGAGAGAGAGAGAGAGAGAGAGAGAGAGAGAGAGAGAGAGAGAGAGAGAGAGAGGGGGGGGTAGAATATGGCGGGGCAGTTTAAATATATATCTTCTGTAAACATCTATAGCTATTTGCCTGAAGGATTTCTCTACCACCCGTTCCTTTCAACTGGCCTCTCCTAAATCCCGAATCAAGCGGGATTTTTTGTGTGTATTGCGGGCCCGAGAGCTTTTCCTGTCGGGAGTCCCTCGGCGGTTTCAAGAAGGTTTGAATTTTTGGCGCCACGTAAGCAGTCAGCGCCGAGGCCTCACGTCGCGAAAATTAACAGCCGCTAAACCCTTCCACCCCCCCCTTCCCCCCCTCTCCCCTCACCAAGGCTCCCTAACGAAGGGGAGAAGGGGAAGGAGGGAGGGGAGAGAGAGGGAAGCGTGGGGGGAGGGGGAGAAGAAGTTAGTGGGTGTTGAAGGGGAGGAAGGGGGGAGGGCGGGGGGCGGGGGGAGCTGGGTGGTAAATGTAAACAGTGATAGTCTGTATTTATAAAGGGAATATTTTGATATCCTAGTCACGGACTTTCTTTGGCAAGAGCGCAAGAAGGCTTCGGCGACTGGCGTCATCGGCGGAAGAGGAATTATACTCATTCATTTCTAATAATAATACGGAGAAAGAAAGAAAAAAAAAGAGCCGCGCTTATCGACCGGAGTTTGGATAAATCAAGCGCCAAAGTGATGCTAGTAAACAGAGAATAGAAGGGCACATCACACGGCAAAGGATAGGTCACTAACAACAAAGAAATCAGTTTGGCATCGGAGCTCCGGCATCGGCCATAACATCCAGTCGGGGGTTTTTAGAGCAACAAAAATGTTTTCTCACAAAATATTGGGAGTAGCAATTCCCCCGCCATCTTATTTCTTTTTTATGGCTTCTTCGCAGTTAATTAAAAAGAAGGACATTTCTTGTGTTTTCAACTTATTTACTCTAAGGCCGAAACAACATGGCGGGAGAAAAAGTAAGTGTCCGTCAGTACTTACCGGTTTCCTTTTCATCTCTCTTTCCCCTCTTCCTTTTCTCTCTCCCTCCCGGTTTTCATCTCTTTCCCCTCATCCTCTTCCTCTCTCCCTCACGGTTTTCATCTCTTTCCCCTCTTTCCTTTTCTCCCTCCCTGTTTTCATCTCTCTTTCCCCTCTTTCCTTTTCTCCCTCCCTGTTTTCATCTCTCTTTCCCCTCTTCATCTCTCTCTCTCCCTCCCTGCCTCCCCCTCCGCCGCGTCCTCCTAACGAAGACGGCGAAAGTGCAAACGAAAGGAAACGGAAAGGCAAAGAGTGTCCCAAGAGTCTGGCACGAATTTCCCCTACTACAGGTTACGTCACTCCTGCTGGCATCCCTGGGCGCGGGGGTTGGCACTCCTGCGGTGACCTAACTCGAATAGGAGCGCGGTTACGGAATGGTAATCAAGGTTGTGCGCTAAGAAGGGTAAAAAAAAGGCTATCAAGTTGCGCATATTCGGTCCCTGAGTATAGCCAGATACTTTAACTATTTTGCTTATCTTATATTTCAAGAGCGATAGATTTGCATGAGGGAATTCGGTTGCTATCCTGAAAAGAGAGAAAAAAAAAAAAAAAAAAATTAAGATGAGCGCATCTCCGTTTTCTTGCATATTTTTTAAAACTTTGTAAAATTTTCTCATTTATAAATTTGGCGACTGCAAATATCTGCTGGTATGTTACTGTCAGTTTTCTGAATTTGCATCAATTCATATCTTTATCAATTCGTTTGAGAGTGTTGAGCTGAAAAAAAAGCGACCGCCCTGTATAACGGCCACCTCCCCAACCCTTTGCTGAGGTGGCTCTGGGTGGCCATTCTGCCTCATCACCATCACTCTATTTTCCCGGCCATCTCCCGCTTTCACACTGAACTACATATATCGCCACATTATACTTATCCTTCCCTCGTTTCCTGCGCCTCCAACACACCCCCTCGCTAAACCCTCTCGCCCCTATTAGAGTCACTGCCACACCACTGTCACCATCACTGTCACCACATCACGCCAGTCCATCTCGACCCCCCACCCCCCTTTTTTGCGCTCGATCTTCACCATCCTTCAATCTGCAAAATCCTAACTCGATTTACTGAGCTCACAACTGCTAATTCCACGGCACCCTTCCCCTCCCCCTCCACTATCTACCCGTCTATCTATTAATATCGCTTTGTCTCTTTCTCTCTTTCGATTTTTGTTGCTCGTTCACATTAGGCTTCTCTCTTTATCTTCACCTCCATAGTTTCTCTATATCTTTTTTTTTTAATCTCTTATCAGTCTTACACTTCAATTTCTCCCCCCTTCCCCTCCCTCCCTCCCTCCCTCCCTCCCTCCCTCCCTCCCTCCCTCCCTCCCTCCCTCCCTCCCTCTCTCTCTCTCTCTCTCTCTCTCTCTCTCTCTCTCTCTCTCTCTCTCTCTCTCTCTCTCTCTCTCTCTCTCTTCCTCCCTCTCTCCCCTCCCCCATTCAGTCATCATCTCTCCATCCCCAAACCCAACGCAGCAGGCGAAGCGGTAGGGGCGGTAGGGGTGGGAGGGGTGGGAGGGGCGGAGGAGGAGGACGACGGGTTGGATGCAATCACGGGTTGACTTCTCTCTAACGCACCGACATCCCTTAGTCATCAACACAATAATTAGTGCATTCACCGTCATCAGCAATTCCTGCCGCTCCCCCTCCCTCGACCAGTCGTTGTTGTTCTGCAACGGCACAACTGCAACCCACTGCCTTCTCGACGACCGGACACTTTCCCACCACCCGAAGTGCAGCGTCTTGGCTCGTTCAAGTGTAAGTGATAGTAGTCATTTCTTCCTCTCTTTTATCTTTTCTCTTCCGTTTAATTCAATTTTCCCCTCTCTGATTCTGTTATTGAACAAGACTGATCAGAGAGAGAAATTCCGGAATGCCTCATTCGGTTTTAGCGCAACACATGCGTCTTCTGATCGCTCTCCTCTTCCGCCGTCTCGCCTTCGCCGCCGCCGCTGCGTCTTCTGAACGTCAACCTTTCGCGTTCGCAGTCACGACGCGTCTTGGAGAGGCAGCGAATCGGCGTCGCGGCTCTTCGCACGTCGATCTACATTCGGACACGTCAATCTTCATCCGGAATCACCCACAGGCTTGAATTATTCATCAGATCATCCTCGTCGTAGCGTCCATGAAGTAACATACGCCTCAGTGGTTAGAAGCGGTGCATCCAAATATAAATGCAAAAGGGAAACAACGAACCAGCAAGAGACGATCGGAAAAAAATAGCAACAACGAAACCAGGAACAATAAGCATTAACAACAACAATTTCAGCAAGAGAGACGATGAACTAGAACCGCTCCTGGCTCTAACGTTCTCTTAATGACAATCATTAGGTTCTCTCATAAGCTGGAGGGTCAATCAGGCTGGTTCTATGGCACCCTCATTAAAGTGCTCCCTCGGCCTCATGGCGGAGGCAGGGGCGTTGCACATTACTTATCATTACAGACTCACTCATCTGCGATTGGCTTCATAAAAGCAGGGGGAGGTCCCCTTTGGGTCCCATGCGCGGGAGGACCGGCTTGGACGCCTCCCCCTTCTCTCTCTCTCTCTCTCTCTCTCTCTCTCTCTCTCTCTCTCTCTCTCTCTCTCTCTCTCTCTCTCTCTCTCTCTCTCTCTCTCTCTCTCCTGAGTTTGTTTTTTTGAACTTCGTGATAACAGCGCCACTGATATACATTTTTCCCGCTATCAACGATTCTTTCTTCAAAACCTCAATGTATAAAAAAAAAATAAAAAATAAAAGTGCTCGCACTTCCCCCTCTCGCCTTTCATGCCTTTCTCAATTTATTTCTCAATTCTTCTTTCCGCCCATATTGGCAGCCACATGTCACTATGGATAGAAACTGAATGCAATTTAATGAAAGCGAATGGAAGACAATAAAACACATAAAAGTTGATAAACCATAAGTGTAAGAATCCGCATGTGCGCGCGTGCCAATATTCACCGACTCAGGTACAAGGAAACCGAAGCAAAAATAACACAAACAGATCCCCGACGTGTCCCCTGAGCATCCTATCCGAGCGAGACGAAAGCCCCGACTTCCTTCGTCCGGGACTTCGAGCAATTTTTATATTATTGTCTTGGACGTTTAATGACCAGACGTAAATACAGGGAGGCGGCGAAGCGGCAGCGTGCTCCGGGGTCAGGTTGGGCTACTGAATTATGGTCGGACTGCTGTGTCGGGCTTCTGTGTCCAGCCTCCACTTCCATGCAGCATTCATGGCCTCTCCTTCCTCTCCTTTCCTCGCCTTTCTTCCTCCTCCCCTTCCCCCCGACTCGCCCCCCTTTTCGTCTTTATTTCTCCCTTTCGATCGCCCTTGGGTAAATCTGCTTCTTCTAGATAGTCTACCTTTGGTTTGTCCATCGGTTTCTCTCCTCTCAATCTTCTCTCAAAATGACTTCCGCTCTCTCTCTCTCTCTCGTTTACCCCATCGGCTTGAAGGCCAAATCTAAACAAAAACGACCTGCGCCCCTTTCTGAACGAGATGAAGGCGGTTTGGTCGTTATCGCCGTGACGTGTCGTGCCAGCCCGCCCTCACCTCCCCGACGTGAGTATGGGGGTCGCGCGCCCTCCTCCTCCTCCTCCTCCTCCTCCGTCTGACATGGAATGGATGCATATTTGATACACGTCACTTCTTCAAGGCGCAGGGGCCTTCCTTCGAACCTACATTATCCATCTTTTCCATTAACCTCTGCATTGCCGCTTAAACCCGCCGTCGAGGAAAAGCCGACGTGTTTCTCTCAGAGGGAGGAATCTAATTTTGTAAATCTGTGAAATTCTTAATCGAGAAACCACCTGGTCACCCCAGACAACGCTGATGAGCCTGTGAACGGAGCCTGCCGACTTGTCCGCCTCTGAACGCCCTTCCCAAGAACAAAATATCTCGGAATAACAATCACGGAAATAAGGAATACTCAAAAATACATTTACTAATCTTAAAAGAGAGAAAACAACGAAAATAGAAAAATTTGAAATGGTTTGTTTTTAAATGTTAAGTGATCCCAAAGACGGAACTACCAATTCAAGCTATTAATAATAGCAGGGGCTTGACCTTCGTCCCTCGGTTGGCCGCGACGGAGGGCGACTCGAGGAACAGGGGGGGGAGGGGGGCAGTAGTAGGGAAACGGGGAGTAAAACGGAGAGGGGGAGGGCGGGTTGGGGGAGAGAAGGGGGCGTAGCAAGGGCAGAGAGAGGCGGCGAGTCCCACCGTATACACACACATCCACACGCGCGTCTGGCCGGGCCGGGCGTCTGGGCGACAACATCCTTGGGGCCGCTGAATGGTCAATCATTCAGGGAGGAATGTGGGTCGAGATCCCGCTCCACGCCACTGATTTTCCGATTATAGCCACACTATTTATTTATATAACGCACATAGAAAACTTGGTGTGGATGTGCTTAAGGTTGGCTGGATGTGGATACGCATGTGTGTGGATGTGGATGTGGGTGTGAATGTGAATGTGAGTATGGATATGTGTGTGTTCTATTCTTGTTTATATATATATATATATATATATATATGTATATATGCATATATGTATATATGTATATATGTATATATGTATATATGTATGTATGTATATGTATGCATACATATATATAAACACACACACACACACACACACACACACACACACACATACATACATACATACACACACACACACACACACACACACACACACACACACACACACACACACACACACACACGCGCGCGCACGCACGCACGCACGCACGCACAAATATATTATATATTTCTTGTTCCACCTCACGTTCATCACCGGGCAGCCGAGAGATCAAAAGGCTTTTTCCCACGATAACCAACAATCATAATCGCCGCCTCTTCCTCGCCCTCACGAGCCGCCCGCGCGTTCTCCGAAGGCGCCCCGACAAAGCCTCACAGCACCCCCTCCCCCTCCCCCCATGCGCGCCCTTTCCTCCCCGCGGCAGCTCCTTCCCGACGAGGGGAATCGCGGAAGACGTCGCATGCGGGTTCAGAGCGCGGTGTCCCCTCGGGCCTGCCCTCGGGCCCTCCCCGACTAAATAATGAAGCGGCATTTAAACGCAGGACCTACTCCGAGCTCCGGGTCGGGTCGGGTCCCCGGTGTTCAATGTTTCACGGGCCGGAGCTCCTGGCGAGACAGCGCGAGGGAAGGACTCCGGTGGCTCTGCTTAATATTCTCTGCTATCAATCTTACAGCCGAGGAGACACAGCAGGGCGCAGCCGCAGCGCCCGAGAGACGAGAAAATGCTAGAAAGGTAAAAATGGAAGAGAAAGGGGAGAGAGAGAGAGGGAAAGGGGATGGAGGAAGGGAGAGGGAAGGGGGATGGAGGAAGGGAGAGGGAAGGGGGATGGAGGAAGGGAGAGGGAGAGGGAGAGGGAGAAAGAGGGAGAGAGAGGGAAAGGGGGAAAGAGGGGAAGTGGGAGGGAGGAAGGGGGAGAGAGAGAGAGAGAGAGAGAGAGAGAGAGAGAGAGAGAGAGAGAGAGAGAGAGAGAGAGAGAGAGAGAGAGAGAGAGAGAGAGAGAGAGAGAGAGGAAGTATGAATAAACAGATCACGATGTATAACCCATTCCCCACTTTCCCCTCTTTTCTCTACCCCCCCCCCTCGTCTCAGACCCCAATAGGAAGAGACCACCACGTTCAGTCCTCACTACTCCCCGACACCGAAACTATTACCATTTACTACTCTCCTCACCTATGTCCCCGGGGTCCCCTCCCCTGACCCCTCCCCGGGCCTCCTCTCCCAGGTGACCTAGCGGGCCCCTCCCCCGACAGTAGGTAAGGAACGGCGCATTAAATATTAGAGTCACTTGTCCTTCAGCGGCCCGGACCTTTGCTTTACTCGGCGACCTCTGCTAAATGTCTGCGTTCATTATGCACGTCGCGGCAAGCTCAGGCGCGCCCGGACGCCTGACAATACGCCCGAGTGTGTCGTCCACTGTCTCTTCCTTTCCACCTTATTCTCTCTCTCTCTCTCTCTCTCTCTCTCTCGCTCTCTCGCTCTCTCTCTCTCTCAGTTAAAATAAATGTTTCTACGATCTTCAGTGGGCGCGTGACGTCACCCCCGGAGTCGCTGGTAGCGTCGGCATCCCGCAAGATCCCGCGAATCCCGAGAACCCGCGAGAGACCTATTACGCTGGCAAACATGTCCGAGATCATCGCCGTGAATCCTCTCCCTCGGCGCTGCTTTTAGAAACGGACGGACCGGAGCCCAGATGGGGAGACTCGCATGATTGATGCTAATATTGTTGACAATCGACTGCAACGTTAGAGGCTCTGGTAAAACACGGATGCTTGATATCATCACAGTTGTCAAATTACTCCAGAATTATCATTAATGGTAACAAAATACACTGCAATATAACTATGACGACCATTAATTTTCCTCTGTGATCCTGACATCCTTCATAATATCACACACATCTTGTACACCCAAATATATGTATCAATACATAAATACATATATTCATCCATGCATGCATACATAAAGCCAATGAAGCTCACTACAACTTACAGCAAGAGCTTCGGTACCAAGGGCGCCATCTATGAGTCGCAAGGGGCATTATCAACAGCGGGTTTCGTCAATTACTTACGACTCCTTGATGCATAAGCAATAGAAAGGGGGGGCGGGTGTAATTATGAAATTATTAACTCATTCATTCAATATGGTTCTCGTTCGTTCACTCTACGTGGTATTAAAGTATTCACGCCTCTTCCAACGCACTGTGGCGTCGCATTTCACTATATCTACTCAACTATTTGTTTTCTCTTCCTCTCCCTGACGAAGAAAGAAAGAAAGAAAAAAAAAACAGAGGGAGGGAGGAGGAAAGGGGGAAAGAGGGGGAGAGGGGGAGGGAGGGAGAGAAAGAGAAATGGGAAAGAAAGAGAAAGAGGGAGAGAAAGAGAGAGTTAAGAGATATATAGATAGAAAGAGAGAGAGAGTGAAATAGAGATAGAGAGAGATAGAGAGGGGGGGGGGGTGGCGAAAGAGAAAGAGACAGAAAAAGAGAGAGGAAGAGAGGGGGAGACAGATAGCCAGAGGGCAATGGGTGACGGAGAAAGGCCAGAGGGATGACCCTTCAGTGCCGAAGCAGCAGGAAAAACCGACCTCCTAAGGCCTTGCCCACCCTCTCCTTGCCCACCCCCCCCCCCGTCCATCCTCCAACCTCTCCACCCCCTCCACCCCATCCACCCCCTCCACCCTCGGGACCGGACCCACCACGGTCGATGTATTGACGAAACGTTTTGTTCCATCAAAATTGAGAAGGTCTCGTTAATCATGGGAGGAAGACGGCCCACCGCTGGAACTTTTATCGCAGCATTCACCGCCCTACACGCCGTCACGGGCGCACAATGCACCGCTCTCTGAACAGCCTACAGCTCCTGCTCGACGACCTCCGGGATTCCTCGACACTTCAACCCCCTTTCTTAAACCGAAGGAAAAGCCGAAGCGTGACCATAACAAACAAACAAAAAAAGACATAATAATAATAGTAATAATAATAATAATAATAAAATGTACAGCGAGAAAAAAGTAAGTGCCTGAACAAGAAGAGTCACGACCTCGGACGCTGTTTCCCGCCTCCCCCGCCCCTTTTTTAACACGGGGGATCCAGAATCAGCAGGCCAGAGCGCGCCCGTGTAAGAAGGCGGCCAAAGCGACCCCGGAGCGCGTCCCGTCTGAACTCGGGAGCTAGTCCTCTTCGCACGGCGTCCTTGGGAGCAGTCAATACGGTCCAAATCAGGTTATGCTTTATACCCGGCAGCCTGTCAAACATCCCTCAGGCGCCCCCAGGCCAATGCTGCTGCTTGACAGGTGTTCTGCCTTGTATTGCACAACTCTCTGTCAACATCTGTCAACAGCAAACTTAAGCGGGCTTTGAATGCTTTCGCAAGGAACAAAAATCGTAAAAGGCAAAGGTAAAAATACGCGTCACTGGAGGAGAGATTTTCCACAGCGTCCAATATCATCGCCAAAGGTTCAGATACTGAATAACAATCATTCCATAAGTTACTGTCCCCTCACCTTTCTTCCCCTTCCGAGGGAAATAAAAAGGGAGCAAAATTAAAAGCTATCAATACTCTATACGGATATTTAATGACCTACCTCTCTCTCTCTCTCTCTTTCTCTCTCTGTGTGAGTGAGTGAGAGTGAGAGAAAGAATGAGAGCGAGTGTGTGCGCGCCTGCCTGTGTCTGCCTGTCTGCCTGCCTGCCAGTCCGTCCGTCTGTCTGTCTGTTCGTCTTTCTGCTTTAGTTCTTTTATTTAGTTTTTGTAGCTTTTATCTTTCCCGTTTCTCGCTCTCTTCCCCCTGCACCCTCGCCGTCCCCTCTTTGCACGCTGTCCTCCCCTTGGTACCACAGTCGGCGCCCTCACCTCCTCCTCCTCCTCCCCACACCTCCCCTCGCCCCATCCTCTCCTCCTCCCCTCGCCCCATCCTCTTCCTCCACCCTTCCCCTCTCCTCCGTTCGCTCCCCTTCCCCTTTCCCCGATTTACTGTATCCTGTTATGTATGTAGCTATTTAAATACACATTTCGAAATCAAAGTTGTTTCCCTAACTCTCCATTTCCATCTGTCCCTCTCCCGCCCGTCCCATCGTTCTCTCCTCTGGTTCCCTCTGTCATTTACTCAATCATCAAGCCCCTCGTAGCTGCTTCCCCTTCGTCGCCTCCTCCTCCCTTTCCGGGGCATTAGTGCAACTAGTTGGGGATTTAGACGTTTAGAACAATTCTTCCCTCGTCATTCCCCCTCCTACTCCTCCTCCTCCTCTTCCTCCCCTTCTTTCCAATCCCCCGGTCCCTTTCCCCTTCCCCTGTTCTTCGCGTCCGTTCTCTTATTCCCTCTCTCTCTCTCTCTCTCTCTCTCTCTCCCTTGCTAATATTTTCGTTCTCCCCTCTCCCTCCCCTCTTCCGCATTAGCAGAGAAAACCCGGTCCGGGATGCAGACATCAAGGAATTAATTACTCAATCAGCGTTATGTTCTCCATTCGTTTCGCATTATCCTGCAATTCGTCTGTATGGGTTCAGCCCTCCCTTTCCCCGTGACACTGAACCAACGCTTGCAGAGAGAGGAGCGGGGAGGGGAGCAAATCTCGCTAAAAATGGGAGAGAGAGAGAGAGAGAAAGAAAAAGAAAATACATATATTTTTTTCTATGTATACATGTACGCAAGCAAACACACACACACGTGCAAATACACACGCGCATATACACTCACATACTGCATTTCCATTACATACATTTCGATACATATGAATGTTTGCAACAGAATTGTCTACGTCAGCGAGTGAATGCGATGATTGAGTAAAGCGGGAGGAGGAAGAGGGTGAGTGAGCAAGCGATCGGTTGAGTAAAGTGAACGAGTGATTATATGAACAGGAATGAGTAAGTCGGTGAACGAACAGAGAGAATGGGGGAAGAGTGTGAGAGAGAGTGAGAGAGAGAGAGTGTGTGTGTGTGTGTGTGTGTGTGTGTGTGTGTGTGTGTGTGTGTGTGTGTGTGTGTGTGTGTGTGTGTGTGTGTGTGTGTGTGTGTGTGTGCGCGCGCGCGCGCGCGTTTCTCATCTTCCTTCTCGCAATCCCCTCCTTCACCCTCTCATGCTCTCCTCATAACCATTGCTCTCCTCCTTCACCCTCTCGCCATTTCTCCATTATCTTGTATTCGCTATCGTTACTTCCACGTCCACCGTCTGTGTGTCTGTGTGTCTGTGTGTCTGTCTGTCTCTCTCTCTCTCTCTCTCTCTCTCTCTCTCTCTCTCTCTCTCTCTCTCTCTCTCTCTCTCTCTCTCTCTCTCTCTCTCTCTCTCACTTTTCTATTACACTACTTCTCTTTCCCGCTTTCTCTTCCTCTTTCGAACTTTACATTTCTCTTACTCTCTGGCCTCACTGCTGTGTTTTTTGTGTTGCATTAAGCTGCCTTCGTTTCGTGCATATTATACAGTAGATAGAGTCATACAATAGGTAGAGGTATACAACAGATATAGTTATATAACAGAGTTATACAACAAACAGTTATACAACAGACAGTCATACAATAGATAGTCATACAACAGATAGAGTCATACAATAGATAGAGTCATACAATAGATGAGAGTCATACAACAGATAGAGTCATACAATAGACAAGAATTCGAACTGTTATCTGTTATCTGTCATTCTTGTAGTCATTTCCGACGATGCTGATATTTTTCAGTCTTTTTCTTCTCTCTTTCTTTCCCACACACCTCCATCAACAGCTCTTTATTATCTATATTGTTATTCTCGCCCACAATCCCCTCCTCCCACTTCTTATTACTTTTCCTCTATTTTCTTTTACTCCATCACCGTTTTTTGTCCTCTCCCCCTTTCTCCACTTCCGCGGTCTTTCTCCTCCACCTGTTGTTGTTGTTGTTGTTGTTTTCGTCCTCCTCTCCTTCTTCCTCCTCCTCCTTCCTCCTCTCCTCTTCCTCCTCCTCTCTTCTTCCCCCTCCCCCTCCTCCTCCTCTCTTCCTCCTCCCCATTAACCCAACCGGATATGGGTGTCGCTGTTCAAACTACGATTAAGGTCGATGCCGTTACCGGTGTGAATGCATAAAAAGGCGATACCGAACAGCAGAAACTCTAGGCTATCGAATGTCATAGTTAGAGTCTGGAGGGAGGGGGGGGAGGGGGTAGAAGAGGGGAAAAGGGGGGCGGGTGGAGATGGTTGCAAGGGGAAGGCGGGTGGGTTGGATTGGAGGGGAGGGGTGGGGAAGGGAGGGGTGGGTTGGAATGGAGGGGAGGGGAGGGGAGGGGAGGGGTGGGTTGGATGGAGGGGAGGGAGGTTGTGGGTTGGAATGGGGGGAGGGGGTTGGGTTGGAATGGAGGGGAGGGTGGGTTGGAAGTGAAGGGGAGGGGAGGGGGTGGGTTGGAATGGAGGGGAGGGGGTGGGTTGGAATAGAGGAGGAGGGGTGGGTTGGAATGGAGGGGAGGGGTGGGTTGGAATGGAGAGGAGGGGAGGGGTGGGTTGGTGTGGAGGGGGAGGGGTGGGTTGGAATGGAGGGGAGGGGAGGGGTGGGTTGGTGTGGAGGGGAGGGAAGGGGGGGTTGTGTGGAAGGGAGGGAAGGGGTGGGGTGGAATGGAGGGGAAGGGAGGGGGGGGTTGGGATGGAGGGGAAGGGAGGGGTGGGTTAGAATGAAGGGGAGGGGAGAGGTGGGTTGGAATGAGGGGAAAGGGGGGCGGGTGGAGATGGTTGCAAGGGGGAGAGTGTGGGTTGGAATGGGGGGGGGGTGGAGGGTGTTCACATGTGTTAACCTTCACTGTTATTGCTGAAATGCCCCATTGCCGACGCACAAAAATGATAGGGGGGAGTGGGGGCGGCTGCTGAACACGGGCAGAATTCGCAGCCGTTAAGTGATACACGAGGTGGGTGTATAAAGAGGCAGAAGGGAAAAGAATTAACGTTAAAAGCGCAACAGATGCATTACTTCGTACATAAATCCCGTTTGTGGGCGTGGGGAACGGGGGGGGGAGGAGGAAGAGCCAGATAGGTGGGAGAGAGACAGAGCGGGAAGGGCAGGGGGAGGGGGGAGGGAGGGAGCTTGGGTGTATGTGTGTGAGAGGGGAGGGGCATTGGAGGAGGGGGAGGGGGGCCGCAAATTTATCTGATTGGCAACCGGCGATGTAAGTCGGCTAAAATGCTAACGACCTGTTCTCTTAAACAATGCAATTACACATATCACTCGAAACTTTATTGAATAAGAACCAATTTTCGAACCGGTGACGCACTTCGCTTTATGCGACACCGCGACACCGCTAAAAGGAATACATTACTAAATTTACATGTATAGATGCGCCGTTATAATGCAATAAGATCGGAAACGTCTTTTGAACTTCGGTTACGTCTCAAAATTTTCGCGAATTTGCATTTCAATCGCGCTGTTACATGGCACCAGGATATTACACATGTTACTCAAATATATATATATATATATATATATATATATATATATATATATATATATATATATATATATATATATATATATATATATTGCATATATAAAACATAAACATAACTATATCGTTTAAAATACAGTCTATAATATATATTATATAATAATAGACATGTGTCTTACATATTAAACATTTCACACCCATTACTTCCTTCATAGATGCTATATATGCACGAAAAGAGAAACAGATTCTAAAACTCGAGACGTCTGCTCACAACAGCATGTACTCCCATGACATCAAATATATATTCTGAAAAACAATTGCCCCGCAGCACCTGCGACGCACCTGGCCGTCATAATAAACCAAAGTTCAACGACAATTCTTTCCTGGTCGTCTTTTCATGTCTCCTTCAATGTGAAATTAATGTCCAGTACAGGTGAGTGTCATTAAAGAAGAAAGAAAAAAGAAATGAGACCGAGGAAGCTCTAAATGTTTCACGGACGCCTTGTCAAATACCACCACAACCCCTCAGTCTTTCTTCTTCTCCCTCTCCCTCTCCCCCCTCTTTAACGAAAAGAAGGACAAGACTACAACGCAATACCCCACAACAAAATGCCAAGAAACAAAACGGAATCTAAACTCCCCAAAAGAGCGAATCTAACCTCCCCCAAAAGAGCGAGGAAAAGGATCGAATCCCCTCCGCCGTGAAACGCAACCTGGCGAAGGGGATTTCGGGGGAGGGCGGGCCATCGCGGGGCCGGGGTTCTTGTATTTCACGTCGTGAATCGCTACTTGAGAAATGATTAATTGAAGTTCGCCATTACTTCTTCTCTCGGCGAGCCCGGCATTAATCAACCCCGGCGGTCGCGACACAAAGCCATAGCGTGGCACCCAATCCCATTCACTGATTGGGATTATTCGGGCTAGTCTTCGGGCTGAGAGGGAGAGAGTACGATTCAAATCTCCGGCTGCGGCGTGTGTGTCGGCGCGTCAGCTGGTCGTGCGCGACGTGCGTCTTACGGCGCAAGAAGTCGACCACGACAGGGCACGAGGCGCATTTTTTAAGAGACTCCCCACGCCTTGCTTTCCTCCACGTCTTGGCCTCCCAGCTCCTACTCCAGCTCCGCCTTACCCTCGACATCTACCTCCATCTCCACCGCCGCCGCCTCCATCTCGTCCTTGCCCCTCCTTGATGGCAATCAATATCCAATATCATCTCTGATAAGCTGCGACATATATATACGAGATCACTTAGACGAGGGGCTCCCAACCTGGGGTACTTTCAGGGGGGCCGTGGAGCAATATGAAAATATGACGTCGAATTAAACAATTTTACCTACAGTACCTACATATAATAATGTCTCCCATATCAACAAATAGAATAGGAATCTTCCCATAGCGTTCTTTACCCTTTAGCTATTGACACCATCACTTCAAAACTAGTAATAACTGCATCTGGAAAGACGACAGTCACAGAACGGGGCCATGGAGATTAATATATATTGGTCAGGGGCCACAGATTGAAGAGGGTCCGGAACCACTGACTTAGACCATCTCTAATGCGTTTGGAAGGTACTTTAGCCTTCCAAACACCCTTCCAGAATCGCGATGGCGAGCCTTGTGAAATAAAAAACAACAACTATATAAACACACACATTTTGTTTTTGAAGTCAATGTGATAAACAATTTGACAGAGAAATTGACCGGAAGCAAAGCAAAAGCTGAATGATATGTAATCATACATGTTCCATAAAAAGAGCTGTTATTTTATGACCAACTTATATAAATAATTTCAATGCGAATCTAATCTGAATTTTTTCCCCTTCCTCTCTCGCTCTCTCTGTCGAAGCGCGGGCAGTAATGAGGACGAAGAAAATTTTAAACGATTCAGAAATATCTAATTTGTTCGCAGGGAGAATATTAATGATTATGAAATGCTACACTGACCCCCCTCTCCCTGAAAACAGGAGAAAAAAGACATCGCTTTTCATTTTTCAATCCTAGTTTGAAAAAAGGAGAGCAAAAACGCTCAAAAAAAGTTGAATGGCGAAAAAAGTCGCCATATGACATCATTCACCGTAGGGGATCACACTGCACACGCTGGCGGGAACTCAATTTTGCCTATCAGGTATCATTCGCTCTCTAAGTACATCAGTCGGGCTCGTGATCTACTTGTGAAATGTCACAATAGATAATGGCATAACGTCTATCAATCTACCATGTCTGCCGCAGTCGTAGGTGCCCAGCAAGTTACCTAACTAACTGCCGGCAGCCGAATGTATAGTGAAAAGAAACGAATAGAATTTCCTTGCATTATTACTCACTTGTATTGCGTAGGATTGTACTGAACATTAGATTTTTTTCCCCTGTATTGTTCCATTGTCCTGCAGTATATTTTCCTCCTCTTCCCCTCTCCCGGATCACACGAGCCCTTTTAAAAAATACCTGCATTGATGCGGCCCAACCATTATCGTCAATCTCCCTCTCCGTATCTGTCTTAATGATATCCAAATAATATCAATATCATTACTGTTATGGCCTCCCCGCTGGTTATGGCTGCAGCTGCTATCTGTGATCGTCCGTCTTATGGCTAAATCTTATCAGTTTTCCCGACAAAGAAATACGTGTCCCAATCTTAATTAAATTTTCACTGTGGTTTCCATTTCGTATTCACAAAACGGAAAATTCTTACCGATCATCATTGCACTCAAACAAAAATATATATTTACATGTGATTTGGCAGACAACGGTTACGCAGTTGCGAATATAATAACAGCGTTTTGGATCTATAAAGAAGGTGGAGAAAATGAAAACGAGAAAGATGGGGAGCGATGAAGAGGAGGATAAAATAATAATAATTGGCTGCGGAAAGGACTGAACCTAAGCCACTTGTATAAACAACTGAAAGATGGAGGACGGAAGAAAGAAGGGGAATGTAGTAATAAAAGTTGTCAAGACGTGAGATAAAGAGAGCTTCGCGGCGAGAAGAGAAATTGACCCGGAAGAGGAGAGGAGAGAGGAGAGGAGAGGAGAGAAGGCGAGAGAAGTGAAGTGAATCTAGGAGAATCTAGAAGAGGAGAGAAGAGAGGAGAAAAGAGGTGTATCCGACAAGCACCCTCAATATACAGTTATCATTAGCCGGCATCAGCTGAGACGCTATCATCAGCGGTAACAAAGCAATAATAAAGACAATAACAGCGGTGCGAGGAAGACGAGAGAGAGAGAGAAAAAAAATCCCGTTGTGAATGAGGTGACTGAGAAACGAAGGATAAACGACATAATGAAAGGATGGAAGTACATCCTTAACAACACCATCTTTCTAAATCAAGCCTCGAATCCGACCCCGCGTAGGTTCTTCAATTCACATTTTCAGACATTTCCATGCAGAGCCCTAGACGCCGCCCTTCTGCTCCCGGAAGTACGAGTAATGCAAGTCTTTCCCTCCTCCTCCTCTTCTCTTCTTTTCTCTCCTCTCATCTCCTCCTTCCTTCTCTCCTTCTTTCCCTCCTTATCAGCGCCCCCCATCCTCCATCCCCCAAGGCAGGGACACTCGCCCTCAAGGTGAGCTCGTGTCGCGCCCTTCCTCTCGGCTCCTCCAGCAAGGCAGAGAGGCAGCTGGTTCGGCCAAGGTCAAAGTTCAACAAATGAGGACCGCAGGAAATTGAAAGGAAAGAAGACGTCCTACGAAGAAGAAAACAGAGAGAGAGAGATGAAAGAAGGACGGGAAGACGAGGAAAGGAAACGAAAGATGAGAAGGAGCGGGGAACGGATGGGAAAGGAGGAGAGAGAGAGAAGAGAGAGAGGGAAAGGAGAGAAAGGAGGGAAGGAGGTTGAGTTACAGCTGAGGTTGGCTGCTAGAATAATATGTAAGTGAGGAAGGCCGGGACAGAGAAGCGGCTGTCGAAGCCGAAATAAATTTGTTTAAACAAGGCGCAGGTAAGGGGACGCGAGGGGAGAAGAGGGGAGCAAGGACGGGAAAAGATAAGTAAAACCAGAGGAGCGGAGAAGATAGTCAAGGGAGAGCATGAGATGATACGGGTGATACAAGAGAGCAGCAAAAGGAAATGGAGAGCAAGGAGAAACGAAAACAAATTCTGCGAAAACAAAATGCCTCGCCTTCAAATATTAAGAAATTCCATGTAAAGAAGTAAAATGATTAATGGAAAAAGCAAGAGAATCAAATCATTTTCGGGAAACCGCAAATGCGATGAAAAAATCAAGGATACACAGATACAACAAATGTGAATGATAAAGAAGACAACTATGTGCAAGGGGAGAGGGATAGGGCGAGAGAGAGACGAAGGGAGAAAGGAAGAGGAAGGGAAGAAGAGAAAGTACAAGAAAAAAACAGGTGAAGAATGGAGACGAAAGGAAACGGGAGATATGAGAAGAGAAGGAAGGGATGGGGGAAGAGGGGGAAGGTGGTAGGGAAAAAAGGAAGGAGGTAGGAGGTAGGAGGTAGGAGGGGGGGGGGAGGGGGAGGGGGAGGGGGAGGGATAGGGATAGGGATAAGGATAGGGAGAGAGGGGGAGGGAGGAGAGGGAGGGAGGGAGGGAGGGAGGGAGGGAGGGAGGGAGGGAGGGAGGGAGGGAGGGAGGGAGAGAGAGAGAGAGAGAGAGAGAGAGAGAGAGAGAGAGAGAGAGAGAGAGAGAGAGAGAGAGAGAGAGAGAGAGAGAGAGAGAGAGAGAGAGAGAAAGGAGAGAGAGAGAGAAAGGAGAGAGAAAGGAGAGAGAAAGGAGAGAGAAAGGAGAGAGAAAGGAGAGAGAAAGGAGAGAGAAAGGAGAGAGAGTGGCAGGGAGAAGCCGAGTATCATTATCGCCAAGTTGAGATCTGCTAAAATTTGTGCGAGTGATCTCCAGGTCCCGAGAGCAGAGTTAATAAAAAGCACCGAGTGGCAGGCACGATTTAATTTCAAGTGTCCTCCACCGACAGACAATGCGACGGATTTTCAACGCGACCTGGCCCTGGGATGAGAGGCTTTCCGAGGAGGGCGCGCATACATGTGGGCGCCTGCGTTAGCGTGTGCGTATGTGTGCGTCTTGCGGGGGGCGTGGAGTCGTGCGTGTTTCCGTCTTTGTCTGTGTCTGTGTTGGGTGGTGTCTGTAGAGAAGCGTGTGTCTGGCGAGTCTGCTGCTGTAGCGCAGTGCGGGCGGAGGACAAGGGCGAGGGAAGCTGAGCGCGCGCACATACTTGAATACATTTACATCCGGGTCCTATAAATATGAGATCTCCCTCCTCGAGTGCCACTTTGTGTGTCACTGTGCTAGTATATTCTGATTAGTGCAGTAAACACTCAAACGGAATGAGTGCTAAGTACAGAAAGTACAGGAGGCTCTATGTACGCCCTTTAAACGTGTGGAAGTCACACTCAAAGGCGTTGCGTGTAAGAGGACGTGTACAAAGGTTACGCCGTGCTTTGTTTCGTGCGAGTGCAGGCGGCCGAGGCACGCGCACGACGGCGGCCGTACGCGTTTCCCGTTTGCGTAGGCGCGCGAGGCGTCTCACTCCGGCTCCGGCTCCGTGGGAACTGCAGGGAAATGGCCTCCGCCCCAGCACGTGCGTGACACACCCCCGTCATTATTCTTACTTTAGCAACTCTTAGCGCGGTCGCTCATGGCTGTTATAAAGATTAGAGCGATAAATAAAATCCACGAACTTAGCCACCGGGTAAATCAATGCTTGCGTGATCGGGCGGCTATTAGTGCCTACCAGAAAATGCACTAATTATCGATCGCGAATGCAAACACATCAAATCAGGTACTGGGCGCTCCGACAGCCTTCCCACCGCGCCAAGACGACCTCAAGACGGTTATTCCGCCCTCTGGCACTAGACGAAGCATTTTCAAAAGATCAATCCATCTACACATCTTTCCTACGTGTTACGAAAATTTGAATCCACGCCAAAAAGTACGACATCCTTACAGCTCGAGACGAAGATCTGCCGTCTTCAAGTGTCTGTGACGTCACGACTGTGAAGCCTCTGAGACGACGCGAAGACAAATCTCTTAAGATCACTATTTCCTTACGGCGTCCGAAACGTTAATTGTTGTTATATTTCGCTCTAGATTCGTGATGTTGTGCGTCTTCACCTCCGATTTTATTCATACAAACCTGGAAACAATGAACTATCATGCACCAACACCTGATAAAAAATTGATGTTCTTCTAGCCTGATGAAGCCTAGGGTTCTCGTTCGCCCGTCTTCGATTAACCTCAGCGTGGTTGAGGCCCGAATTAAACATCAAAAGACTTTTTCTCCAAGTTAGGGCGACCTTTCAATCCCTGAATGTGATATATATGTCATCGTAAGACTGTCACCGCCCGCCGCTGCCACAGGCGCCTCGGACGCCCATAAATGCTTACAAATCTGTTTGTTACAATTTCCGACCATTGAAATGTCTCCACTTGGCCCCCGGCCGGTACCTTTCCTCCTACCCTCTACTTGTAAAGAAAAGGACATTCTAATTAGGGTACAAAAGTCAAGGGTGGGGACGGGCTGCCTAATGATCCTTAAACACAAGACAAGCAATTTTCGCAGCTCATTTATTTCAGCAATATGAAATTCGTGCGCCTCATTATTTTGTGCACTCGAGGAGGGGCTGGATACAGGGCCTCGTGTCTTCGTTTTATATATGGCTCTTCGCTGCTATGACTCGAGTGAAGCCTGGCTTTTTTACGGACGGAATTAAACATTTTATCACTTCTGGAAAATTACCTTGAGCTCTTAAACTAGATTCTTCAAGAGATCTGCCGAGAGTGAGACCATATTTTCTAGGACCGAGCCTTTTGGGAATGAACAAAGACGGCTTATATTTAACACACTTCAACAGGTTCGTCTTCCAGAAGGGGAGAAGCTCGCGACGCCGAAGGCCCGAAGGGAACGCCCGGAGCAACGTCGCCTCGAACGGACAAACGAACGAACGGACCGATCTAAACGGTTTAAAAGAGACAGATTTAGAGAGAGAGAGGGAGAGAGAGAGAGAGAGAGAAGGGGGTGGAGGGGGGGGGGCTGAAAGAGCGAGAGATAAAGAAAAACAGGGAAGCGGCGAGGAGAATTCTGCAGAGGAGAACCAGTCCCAGGTTTTGGTTCCAGCAGAACAAGCCTGGACAAAGAAGCTAAGTCCCTCCAGCACCTCTGGCTAAAAACCCTCGTGCCTCTGGAGTTGCGAAATTAAAACGCAGTCCTTGAGACAATTGCGAAGCGCACTCTGGCACGATCACACTTGGAGGGCCTTCAGCCTCGCCCAACAATACAATGCACATAATAGCTACAAGTGACTCATTGATAATTTCGAAAATTGATAAATGTGAACTAATCGAAGAGGCACTTTTGTTTTCTCGAGAGACCTACTTCACCTCGGCAATAGCGGATACAGAATAAAAGCGAGAGACGGGGAGGGAGAGCAGGAGGAGGAGGAACAGGGAGAGAGCAGAGTGAAGGGAGGAGGAGAGCAGGAGGAGAGGAAAAGGAAGAGGACAAGGAAGAGCGAGAGGGAGAGGGAGAGGAACAAGAGCAGGAAGAGAGAATGAAGAGCGGAGAGGGACAGCAAGGAAGAAAGGGAGGAGGGGGGAGAGGGAGAGATATAAAATTTAGATCGAGATAGGTGGACAGACATAAAGACAGGGAAGAATGGAGGAAGAGAGGAAAGGGGAGGAAAGGGGGAGGGAGAGGGTAGGGAAGGGGAATGGAGAGAAAATAAAAAGAGAATGAGGGAGGGAGGGGAAGAGGGGAGAAAAGACTTCGAGTTTATTCGATATAATAACGTTTGTAAGAGCAGGGCTCCGAGACGGTACTAGAGCTCGACGGAACAATAGATCCTGCTTGCAGCCGGAACAAGATAATAATAATAAAATTGTTCCTGACTCAATGGAATTTCTCATTTTAACAAGTCCGAGGCCGGCTCCAGATTCTATAGGATTTACAAAACTTTAATGAAAGACACTCCAAATTCAATAAAGATTTATTCTTCTCTTCTACCACCTGATATGAAACACTCGCACTATTCTCACTAGAGCATATCAAATCATATACTTTACACACATACATACATGTATACATAAACATTTCCTATACATGTACGTGTGTATGAATTTATGTATGTATATGTGTGTATATATATATATATATATATATATATATATATATATATATATATATATATATATATATATAATGTCTTTCCATTTATTGATTGGCATATTATTCATTCATAAATATCACGTTTACATGTATACATATATACGAGTCCCTAATCTCTGATCTATATCTTGAAAAAAGATATATCAATATTTCAATATATCAACTTTCCACATATCTAAGACAAAACATACATTTTCTTATACATATCAGACAAGTTCACCCATTAAGCGTAATTATAGTAAATAATAAAACTCCCACTGG
>NC_091553.1:13676380-13683880 GCF_042767895.1 Penaeus vannamei
TCTCTCTCTCTCTCTATTTCCCTCTCTCTCTCTCTCTCTATTTCCCTCTCTCTCTCTCTCTCTTTCCCTCTCTCTCTCTCTCTATTTCCCTCTCTCTCTCTCTCTATTTCCCTCTCTCTCTCTCTCTATTTCCCTCTCTCTCTCTCTCTATTTCCCTCTCTCTCTCTCTCTATTTCCCTCTCTCTCTCTCTATTTCCCTCTCTCTCTCTCTATTTCCCTCTCTCTCTCTATTTCCCTCTCTCTCTCTATTTCCCTCTCTCTCTCTATTTCCCCCTCTCTCTCTATTTCCCTCTCTCTCTCTCTCTATTTCCCTCTCTCTCTCTCGAGCTCTATTTCCCTCTCTCTCTCTCGAGCTCTATTTCCCTCTCTCTCTCTCTCGAGCTCTATTTCCCTCTCTCTCTCTCTCTTCTCTCGAGCTCTATTTCCCTCTCTCTCGAGCTCTATTTCCCTCTCTCTCTCTCTCGAGCTCTATTTCCCTCTCTCTCGAGCTCTATTTCCCTCTCTCTCTCTCTTTCCCTCTCTCTCTCTCTCTCTCTCTATTTCCCTCTCTCCCTCACACACATCTAAAACCGCTCTCTTCCCCCTCCCTCCCCCTCCGCGTGCCTCTCTCCCTCTCCTCCTCTCTTCATCCCCATCCATACTCTTCCTCGGCCGCGGCTTCCGATCCCGCTCTTTCCCTCCGAGAAGAGGACCGATTGTGTCAGGAATAAATCTTGCTTCTAGGACAATGCTTGGGCGTTCCGAGTACATGTAAGGGCACCTAAAAATGGACAGCTGCTTATTACACCTGCACATGTATAAGCAATTGCAGGTCACGTCAATCAGTGCCATGCACCTGTTCGCCACGCCTTTCACATGCACACCTGTCAAAAGGACTTATCTTCCGTGTCCCTGTGCACTTATCACCTGTCAAAACACAACAATGATGCGCCGAGCACCTGCGAAACTAGACATTACTGATTTTGATTAAAAAAAAAAATCTTCCTCTCGTCCACATACACAGCTGGGTGAGCCACCTGTTCCTCGTAATTCCACTGTCTTATAAAAACACCTGCTATACGCTAATCCTGCTAGAAACACCTGCGCATCTCACGCACCCTTGCCTTAACATCGTCTACTAAAAAGGCGTATATACCCTTTCCGCTCAGAAAAAAAAAAAAAAAAAAAAAAACGCCGGTGTAAATAAACAAGCTAGAAGGTCAGCCTACTGACAGCTGCCATGCTGATGTGCAGTCAAATTAAAAACAAAACTAATATTTTTTGGAGGGTTGTCTTACTTTTTTTTCGTATACAGTTTTCACTCCCACGAAGCCGAATATACAAAATGCTCTTCCTTAAACGTAATAATAAACAATGTTTTTTTTTCCCTTCGGCGTTGGAAGACAGCGGGTAAGGGTAGACGGGTAGACGAGAAGACGAGTAGAGGAGGTGGCAAGGAAAAGTAGATAATGGTAGTTGCTCCTCTGACAACTTGCAGTCGCCGTCTCCGATTTCCATCCTGCATAAGCCCCTCCCTCCCCCTCCCCACCCCCTCCCACCCATCAATTTCATTCGCCCTTCCTTTCCTCATCTCATCCGCCCAATTCCTTCATACGCAAAGCGCCTTCCTCACTTCTTATTTCTTTCCCTTTCGCTCTCTCTTTTCTCCCTTTCTTCTCTCTTCCTCCTTCCCTCTCGTCCTCTCTCTCCCTCTCGCCCTCTCTCTCTTCTCTCTTCCTCCTTCCCTCTCGCCCTCTCTCGCCCCCCTCTCTCTCTCTCTCTTCCTCCTACCCTCTCGCCCTCTCTCTCTCTCCTCCCTCTCTCTCTCTCTCTCCTCCCCAATTCCACCGCCCCGATGTCCTCTCCTATTTTCTATTTATTTTCCACTTCTCTAACGCAGCGCCGCCAAAGTAATCCAGTGTCGCCAGTCGACCTCAATCTCCCCCTATTTAATATCCCCTATTGCCGCCATTACACAACCCTATCCCACTCTTTGCTTTTTGTCTCGCTACCCTTTCCTCCTCCTCCTCCTCCTCCTCCTCGTCTTCTTTCTCTTCCGCTACCTTATCTTTGTCTTCCTCTTCCGAATTTTCTTCCTCCTAACTCCTCTTTCTAATTTTTTTTTTCTTCCTACTCCTCCTCCTCCTCTTCTTTTTCCTTCACCTCCTCCTCCCTTCGTCCTAATCTCCCCCACCCACCCCTCCTCTTCTTCATCTTCTTCCTCTTCCTAATCTTCCTCCTTCACCTCCGCCTCCTCCTCGTTCTCTCTGCCTCTGCTTCTACTTCTATCCTTGCCTGTCGCTCTATCTGTCTGCCTCTTTCTTTGTCTCTTCCTCCTCCCTCCCTCCCTTTCATCCTCCTCCTCTTCTCCTTCCTTCCCTCCTATCTTCCACTCTCCAGTTTCCTGCACCATCCTCTTCATTCTCCGTTCCCCCTCTTCCCCTTCTTGCTCTCCCTCTTCCTCCTGTCACCCTTCCCTTTGTCTCTGCCTCCTATTCCTATTACTCCCCTTCCCTCCTTCCCTCCCCCTCCCCAACCTCCCTTCCTTCCTCCCCCCAACCTCCCTTCCACCCTTCCACTCCCTCACCCTACCCCTCTCTCTCCCTTCTCCCTCCTCCTACCCCCCTCTCCCTCCTCCTACCCCCCTCTCCCTCTCCCTCTCCCTCCCTACCCCCTCTCCCTCCCTACCCCCTCTCCCTCCCAACCTCCCTCCCTACCCCTCTCTCTCCCAACCTCCTCCCTACCCCCCCTCTCCCTCCCCACCTCCCTCCCTTCCCCCTCTCCCTCCCCAACCTCCCTCCCTACCCCCTCTCTCTCCCCAACCTCCACTCCTACCCCCTCTCCCTCCCTCCCAACTCTCCCTCCCTCTCTCCGCCTCCCTCTCTCCCTAACCCCTCTCTCTCCCAACCTCCCTCCCTACCCCCCTCTCCCTCCCTTCCCCCCTCTCCCTCCCAACCTCCCTCCCTACCCCCTCTCTCCCAACCTCCCTCCCTACCCCCTCTCCCTCCCAACCTCCCTCCCCTACCCCCCCTCTCCCTCCCTTCCTCCCTCCCAACCTCCCTCCCTACCCCCCTCTCCCTCCCTACCCCTCCCTCCCTCCCCAACCTCCCTCCCTACCCCCTCTCCCCTCCCAACCTCCCTCCCTACCCCCTCTCCCTCCCAACCTCCCTCCCTACCCCCCCTCTCTCCCTACCCCCTCTCTCTCCCAACCTCCCTCCCTTCCTCCCTCCTCCTACTCCCCCCCTCCCTCCAACCTCCCTCCTCCTACCCCCTCCCCTCCCAACCTCCCTCCCTACCCCCCTCTCTCTCCCAACCTCCTCTCCCTTCCCTCCCTCCTCTCTACCCAGCCTCCACACTTCCCCTCCCCCCTCCCCCCCCACCGAAACCCATCAGTCAGAGGGAGAAACGAAAGTATCAAACAATAAATTGGAATTACAACAAAAGCCCGAGCGCGGATAAATTGATGAGCGGATGATATAAGCGATTCATCACAAACATCTAATCATTCATCATCATCTGTTTAGGTGCAATACTCTATTGTGCGGAGGGGGAGAAAGGGAGAAAGGGAGGAAGGGAGGAAGGGAGGAAGGAGGAAGGAGGAAGGACGAGGAACAAGGAGGGGGAAGGGGGCAAGGAGGAGCAATAGCGAGGTAGAGGAGGGGGAGGAGGAGGAAGAAGAGGAGGGAGGAGGAGGAGGAGGAGGAGGGGGGAGGAGGAGGAGGAGGAGGGAGGTGGAGGAGGAAGAGGAGGAGGAGGATGGACGGGAGGAGGAAGAGGAGGAGGAGGGGGAGGAGGAGGAGGAGGGGGAGAGGAGGAGGAGAAAGAGGAGAAAGAGAAATAGAAACAATAGGCATAGGAAGAGGGAGACGGAGAAAGAGGGAGATGGAGGGAGAGAGGGGGTGGGGAAAGAGGAAGAGAAGGGGGGGGGGCGAGAGGGAGAGGGAGAGAGAGGTGGGGCGGGGGTGCGAAAAAGGAAGTGGGAAGTGGCAGTGAGTCGGCATTAATGGCGGGAGGGGAAGAGGTGGGGAAAGGGGTGAGGGATGAACGGAGAGGGGAGAGGGGAGAGGGGAGGGAGGCAGTTGTCATATTTCTCTTTATACGGCACGGTAATGATTGCCTGCATTATAGATGGAGACAGTAATTACTGTTTGTATATCTACCCTAAATACATAAACACGATAAATGACTTTGAGAAATGAAAATAAAGTACAAATGACACAGGTGGATCGCACGTATAAACAAACCAGGGCAGGAAACGCCGCCAGCCTCGGCACTGCGCACCACAGGCCGCTTCAGAGCACCATACCTCGCACCATACTGCTTCGGAGCACCATACCTCGCACCATACTGCTTCGGAGCACCATACCTCGCACCATACTGCTTCGGAGCACCATACCTCGCACCATACTGCTTCGGAGCACCATACCTCGCACCATACTGCTTCAGAGCACCATACCTCACACCATACTGCTTCAGGGCACCATACCTCGCACCATACTGCTTCAGGGCACCATACCTCGCACCATACTGCTTCAGAGCACCATACCTCACACCATACTGCTTCAGAGCACCATACCTCACACCATACTGCTTCAGAGCACCATACCTCACACCATACTGCTTCAGAGCATCATACCTCGCACCACACTGTTTCAGAGCACCATACTGCTTCAGAGCATCATACCTCGCATCATACTGCTTCAGAGCATCATACCTCGCATCATACTGCTTCAGAGCACCATACCTCGCACCATGCTGCTTCAGAGCACCATACCTCACACCATACTGCTTCAGAGCACCATACTGCTTCCGAGCATCATACCTCGCATCATACTGCTTCAGAGCACCATACCTCGCACCATGCTGCTTCAGAGCACCATACCTCGCACCATGCTGCTTCAGAGCACCATACCTCGCACCATGCTGCTTCAGAGCACCATACTATACAGTGAGAAGAAACGGCTAGTGAAAAAATATTTAATAAATTAATATTTACCCAAAAGCCATCGTCACCAAACAGCGATAAATGACATCCTGGTCCAAATTCGAAACACCAATCGGATAAAAATGGGAAAACGAGGTAGGGAGAGAGAAAATAAAAGTGGGAATAAAAATAAAGACAGGAAGGAGAGAGAGGGGGGAAAGGGGGAGGGGGAAAGGAGGAGAGGAAAGGGAGAGGGGGAAAGGGGGAAAGGGGGAAAGGGGGAGGGAGGGAGAGAGAAACAGATAGGGTGAGAAACAGTGATAGATCGAAAGAAAGAAAATAATACAAAAAAGGCCAATAAATCAGACACCCAAAGGGGGGGAAAAAGTTGAAAAAGTGAGATGCAACAATCGAGATAATCCCCACAACTGGGATCATGCCATTAAACCATTTTCATGTCCACTTGAAAAATATATCAACCGAGCTAAATCAACCATAATCCCTAACCATCTGCCACGCAAAAATACCATTAAAAATATTATCTAATTACAATCCCAGGCGGAACCTCCCCCTCCCCCCCACCCACCCCGCCCACCCCGCACCGCGCCTGACACACCCATACAACGTGGTAGAACTCTCGTTACCCCGACCGCACAGGAGGGGGGGGGAGGATAGGGGGGAAGGGGTGTGCTGTTATGGTCCCCTCCCCCTCTCCTCCCTCCCGCCTCCACCCCCCTAGGCCTATCCCGCCTCCCCTCTCTAGGCCTATCGCAGGTACGCACACACGTTGCTATAGGCCTACGATCCATAATAATCGGCGGTGCACGGATATATGGTAACACGTCCTGTCTACTCGTTTGATAGCTGGTCGTTTAAGCGAACGAGGCCAAATTGCCGTTGTAACGAGGTTTGAACAATATTTTCTCAACCCCCCCCCCCCACCATCCAACCCCTGACTCCCATCCACTCCCCTCTGTTTTTCTCTCTCATGTCTCCCCCCCCCTCCTGCTTTCCCCTTTCTCACCCTCCTCTTCCTCCTTCCCCTCTCCTCCTACTCTCCCCGTCCTCCTCAACCCCTCTCCTTCTCCTCTTCCCTCCTCCCCCTCCCTCTCCTCTCTCTCCTTCCTTCTCCTCCCTGTTCCTCTCCCTCATCCTCCCTCTCCCCCTTCCTCCTCCTCTCTCTCCCTCTTCCTCGTCCTCCTCCCCCTCCTCCTCCTGTTCCCTCCCCTTCCCTCCTCCGCCCCTTGCCCTTTCCCCTACCCCCCCCCTCCCTTCCCAACACACATTACATTACACATCAGCTACGGATGAATAATGACGTACATTTATGCATAATGAAAAAATTCTTCACAGCGGATATGGTCATAAACGCAGGGTGCCAGTTCGTTGTCTATTTCCATTAGATATTTGGTTATTTATTCAATTTTTTTCCTCCTCCACGGCCGTTGAAAGCGTAAAGGCAGTAAAAATATGAAAACTCTCTTTTCCGTGTTAGCCTCTGGTTCGGTGCCATCCATTAAGATTTCAAAGAGCAACATTGCAAAGTTATTGAAAATATACAAAAATAACACGAGGTATCAACATTTCATCACACCCAACAATACATACATACATAATAATCACATATATCACGTAATATGTATATATATGTGCCTTGCATATATATATATATATATATATATATATATATATATATATATATATATATATATATATATATATATATATATAAAATATTATACGTAGACACGAACGAGGCTCATAAACGTAATTTTTGATTCAAACATTTATTTCCAAATTGGTCGTTAAACTTTATTATATTTCGTCAGTGCGAGTCCTACAAGCCCTACTGATGGGATAGTTTTATGACTGATATTATTATACGTTTCCGAAAGCTTTAAGTACAAAATAAAACCCTCATATTCCCTTATTTATATAGATTGTCGGCGAGGGGAGGCTGGAGGGCGCCGGGCGGGGAGAAAACGTTATGATTTTTATGTAGAAAACTGAATATCCTTAAAACATTCATTCCTTGGAGAAAGGAGGGTCCCCCCCCCTATCCCCCGCTCCCGTGCCTATCTGTCTGGTGTTACTTTTCCTCATAGCATGCAGTACATTTCCATTTTAATTGCGCGAAGGCCCTTTCTTCCTTTCTATCCTCGCGAAGAGTCAAAAATGCCTGTCTGTGATTAGCGCTTGTCAATTAAAAAAACATTGGATTTTGACAGATAAGCCGAGGAATGGAGTCGTGCGCGCACATACATATAAGCATAACCGTAATCGCAAAGCCATATTCTCAGTGTATGTGCGCCCACACGCGCCCACACACCCACACACCCACACCATAAACGCACGTCTACCGCATCTTGTTCTTCCAGTCCCCCGAAAGCCTTGCATCGCCAGATATAACTCCAGGTTCATTAATCTACTCCGCTCCCTTATCCTCGGCTCAGTCTACTTCTCAATTCTCCAAAATCTCTTGTAAACCTCCCAGGCCTTTTGGCTGATCCCTAACGTAATCTACCGCCATTAACCGAACCCTTCGTTAAATCGTTTCCCTATCAACCGGACATTTTTGCCAACTTATCCATAACGAC
>NC_091553.1:13688880-13706380 GCF_042767895.1 Penaeus vannamei
TAACTGAATAGAAGTATAAATATATATATCAATATACATTTAGACATTTATTTATTTAGAGACAGACACACACACACATATATATCCATATATACATAAATATCCATACATACATACATACGTATCCATACATACATACATACATACATATATATCCATACATACATACATACATACATACATACATACATATATATCCATACATATCCATTATATATATATATATATATATATATATATATATATATATATATATATATATATATATAATAAACATTTATGTATTTGTGTTAGCCACACACACCTAGGCCTAACTGCAGGTCGTACATAGGAAAGGCAAATAACACGATGCACATAAGCCTAACTGCATACATGTAGGCGGGGGTCAAATATGCTTCGGTATTACATTAGGCCTAACTAAATCCAGGAACCTCTCTGTGGCAGTCACGGGAAGAATTAACCACAGTCCAAAGATCACCAATGAAAATTATGCGTGATCGCTAGTGTTGAGAGAAAGAGAAAAAAAAAGAGTGAAAATGTAAAATATATCGCAATTGGCATCTCCATAGGCCTCGCTGAAGCCAGGTGAAAAGTGCTTGTTCATGAATGTGGAAATATGACACGAAAGAGCGGGAGGGGGAGAAGGGCAGAGAGGGAGAGGGAGAGGGGGAGGGGGTGAAAAGGGAGAGGAAAGAGAAGGGGAGATGGGGGAGGGAGAGGAGGGAGGGGGGAAGGGGGAGAGGGGTAAAGGTGAGGAGGGAGGGGGGAAGGGAGAGGAGGGAGGGGGAAGGGGGAGAGGAGGAAGGGAGAGAGGGAGGGTGGGGGGAAGGGGAAGAGGAGGGAGGGAGGGAGAGAGGGAGAGAGGGAGAGGAAGGAGTAGGGAGAGAGAGGTAGGAAAGGATGAGAGGGATGTTAGATAAATAGATAAAAGAGAGAGAATGGGTGGAGGAGCCAGACGACAAGAGGGAATGCGAAAGAGCGGAAACGAGAGAGCAGAGAACAAACAGACTTTAAATACGAAAAAAAACGAAAACAAACAAACCAGCAGAAACAAAGACTCTCCCCTCCCACCCCCTCCCCTCCCCTCCCCGCCTCAGACCCCATACATAACAGAGCCGCGCAGTCAGAGAAAACAGCGAGGGCCTCAAAACAGCGCATCCATAAAATTTAAGCAAAGCGCGTAAAAGTCTGAAATACGGGAAAGGCAAATAATTTACAACTCCGCTCCGACTATAAGAAGACCTCGGCCGCGCTCGGCTACGTGGCGGGGCTGCCTCGCTCGCCGCCGCCGCTACGGAACCCGCGAGCGCCGCCGGCCACACTCGCTAAGGACTAGCCACTCGCCGCCGCCGCCGCCGCCGCCGCCGCCGTCGCCGCCTCTCGCACTCGCTCTCCTCTCGCTCACGCCCACGCCCTTCATTCACGTTTTTTTTTCCATTCTCGATCTCTCACTGCTGCTGGATTTCGAGTCTCATTCCTGTCGCCACGATGCCCCTCTTTCACGATTGCCCCGTGTTCTTTGTTTTTTTTCTCTCTTCCTATTTTCTTGTTTTTTATATCTCTCTCTCTTTCCCTCCCAACCGCCCCCCCCCCATTCCCTCAACGAACGAATACAATAAATTTCAATATCATACAATAGAAAATACAATACATCGTCAGCAACTACAAAAACAATACCAACAGTAATAATAATAAAAATAATAGCAAATATTTGCCACATATATATACATACACAAAACCTTCATCCATAGCAAAAGGAAAAGACAAAAAACTAAATATATAAATAAAAATTGAATAAAAAAAATACAAATACAGAATCGGATTCTTTACGAAGAGGCAACTTACAACTCCTCTCCCCCCCCCTCTCCCCCATCCCTCCCCTCCCCACTCCCTCCCTCCTTCCTTCGAATGAAAAAAAAGAAGAAAAAGAGTGGAATATAAAAAGAAACAAAAAAGCAAGACAGACAAAACTGCATCGGTAGAGAACGACAAACGCAACTTTTCAGTATTTTCGGGCCGAAAACCAAGTTAATAGAAAAATACGGGTAAACTAAAAACAAATTTTCATTAACGCTCCATTGAGATGAATGGCTGAAAATAAATTGAAATATAAATCAGCTCTGCGAAGTGTTCAAATTATCGGGGTCTGGCATAAAGGAGGGGTGAAGGGGGGGGGAGAGGAGGAGGAGGAGAAGGTGGAGGAAAAGGAGGAGGAGGAGGAGGAGGAGGAGGAAAAGGAGGAGGAGGAGGAGGAGGAGGAAAAGAAGGAGGAGGAGGAAAAGGAGGAGGAGGAGGGGGAAGACGAAAAGGAGGAAGAAAAGGAAGGAAGAGGAGGACGGGGAGGGAGAGAGGAAGGAGTGGAAGGAGGAGATGAAGAAGGAGATGAAGAAGAAGGAGAAGGAGGAGGGGAAGGGAGAGAGGGAGGAGAGGAAAATGAAGAAAAGAAGGAACAAGAGGAAGAGAAAAAGCGAAAAGAGAAGGAAGAAGAGGGGAAAAACTGGAAGAAGTCGGAGCAAAGTTGAAAGTGAAGGAAAAAGAGGAAAATGTGAAGAAGGAAAAGGAAGAGGAAATATTAGAGGAAGAGGAGGAGGAGGAGGAACAAGCGAGACGTGGGGGAGGGAGGAGGAGGAGACGGAGGAGGCCATAGAGAAAAACAGGATAGTGGGAGCGGAGGTAGGAGCGGGGAGGGGGAGGTAGGAGGGGGGAGGGGGAGGAGGAGGAGGAGAGAGAAAGAAGTTTGTGAGGAAATGCAAATAAGAGACGTTGCTATGATGAGCATAACGGGGGAAGAAGGGGGAGGAGGAGAAGGAGAAGGGGGGAGGGGTGACGAATTAACCTCGTGTATTTCGAAGGGGAGGAGGCCTTAAACCCTTAGGGATGGAAGCAGGGGAGGAAGGGGAGGGAGGAGGGGAGGAGGGGAGGAGGGGAGAGAGGGGAAGGAGAAGGAACAGACGAAGAAAGAGATAAGAAACTGGGGACGAGGACGCAGATGGAGAACGCGCAGACCTCTGTTGGGTCGAAACGGCTGAAATTCCCGATGTTTACAATATAATAACGGCAGTATCATCAATAAAGGTAATGACCAAAAGTAAAAATTGATAAAGTAATAATGATAACGCTGACTAGTTCTACTACCATTAATAACGATCTAATAATGATGATAATAACATTACAGTTGAAACAATGACATTAGTAATGACAATCAAAAATAATAATCATAACAACCACAACAACAGCAGCAATAATAAAAATATCAATGCGACTGCGTATTAAAAGCGACCCTGTTTCTTGACACACTACCTCCCTGGCCATGCGAGCAACACTTGCATAATTGCATAATTAGACACCTGCAGGCGCATTAACGCTCACCCAAGTCGAGTCTCATCATCGCACTCTCTCTCTCTCTCCCTCCCGTTCGCATACGCCCGAGTCGTGGACAGATCAGGCACACTTCAACCTACACCGCTGTCTTCACTTGATCGCCTCCTCCCTCCCCCCGCCCTTCCTTCCTTCCTTCTGTTCTCCTCCTCCCTCGCCCCCTTCCTTCCTTACATCTTTCCTTCCTTACTCCCTCCCTCCCTCCCTCCCTCTTTCACTCCCTCCCTCCCTCCCTCTTTCACTCCCTCCCTCCCTCCCTCTTTCACTCCCTCCCCTCCTTCCTTCCTTCTTCCCTCCCTCCCTTCCTGCCTCCCATCCAACTACCCTTTCTTCCTCCTCCCCCTCCTCCTCCACTCGATCTCTTAACTATTCTCCAACTCAAAAATGGATTCCTACTTAAGAGGGAAAAAAGACCCTAGAGTAAAAAAAAAGAAAAAGAAAAAATACTCAGCCTCACCACCCACAAAAATTTCATTTATTTTTCACATTAAATTCAACGCATCCTATACCATTCTCATTAAGATATGCAAATGAGGTGTTCCTTTTGTGTAATGCTTCTCGTTTATTATCATTATTTCTCGAATCCGTACAAAAAAAGTTCTCGCCGTGGTGGGGGGTTAAGCATCACACACACGCACCCGCACACACACACACACAAACACACACACCTACATATAAATCTATAAATCCATCCATCCATACACCCGCACATGTCCAGACGAATACACTTTAGACAAAAGATACAGATCCATCTACATACACACTCACACAAACAAAACCTGCGCTCAGTGTCAATTCATACAAACATCCGTAAACATTCACACAAACTCCGGCCTCCGCGCCCACAGCCTAATACAAACCCATTTCCAAGAAGCGGCAGGAGACGCACAGGGCCGCAAAACGTCCGCTCAAACGAACGATTTGAAAACACACATTCAGGCGAATGCACGTACAAACAGGCCCAAATAAGGGCCTCTTTCATTGTTCAATCACCAATTGTTTTTGGCAACAGCAAGTGCCGGGGAGAAGACAAAAGACAAAAGGAAGACAAACAGGGTATGAAAGATATAAGCGAGAGAATGGAGAACGGACGGGAAAAGTTTGCGTCCGTGTGCAGGAGGCTGTATGGTATACTCGCGCGCACATACGTGTGGATGGAAGGATGGATGGATGGAAGGATGGATGGATGGATGGATGGATGGAAGGATGGATGGATGGAAGGATGGATGGATGGATGGATGGATGGATGGATGGATGGATGGATGGATGGAAGGATGGATGGATGGATGGATGGATGGATGGATGGATGGATGGATGGATGGATGGATGGATGGATGGATGGATGGATGGATGGATGTGTGTGTGTGTGTGTGTGTGTGTGTGTGTGTGTGTGTGTGTGTGTGTGTGTGTGTGTGTGTGTGTGTGTGTGTGTGTGTGTGTCCAGCTAAAAGCATGCCCGACCACCTAGACAGTCTGCATACAACCGAATATCCGCACGAAGAGCCCCCAAAGCAAGGGCAGCCCGCGAGCGCCCACCCCCGCGCGGGCCCGGTCGAGCGCCGCCCGCGAGAGAGCACGAGGCCGCCAACCGCCCTCCTGACGGCTACCGCATGATGCCTCCTGTATAAACCGTCGCGTCAGCCTGGCTATCGCGTCAACGGCATATAAACGTTTGTGTGTATGTATGTATGTATATATAAAAAAGAGAATGTTTACGCAAAAAAATGCCCACCCACTAAACCAGCTTCGACATACCTAGCTCTCAGTAACGATAACCCAAGACTATAAACTTATTGGTAATAGCTTGCCGATACAACATTCCGAAACTATTTCTACCTTGGAATTGGCATCATTAAAACCATTTCCAAAACCCTTCTATCTGGATGCACGGCCAAAACGAGAATTTTTACGACGTATATAAAATTTTATAATCTGTCCATGCGCCGTTTGGTGCGCGGGGAGAAAAGGTAAACAACGAGATGTCCGCAGCATCCACAACGCTCGGCCGTAGATGAAGTAATTTCTGGGCCTCCCCCCCCCTCCCCCCTTTTTCCATTTGTCTATTCCCCCCATCTCATTCTCTCTTCTCTCCGTTGGCTTATTTTCTTTCCTTTCTTGACGACTGTACGTGTTTTTTTTTCGGTCGTATTTCCCTCCGCGTTTCTCGGTCTTCTCGGCCACATTCCCGCCGACTCGAGGGCTGGATTCTGCTCCGTCTTCTCCTCACACTCGGCGATCTTTAATGCATGCCGTCCTTTCCCCGCTGTCGATTTCCTGCCATGCTTCGCTTCCACCTCCTTTCGGTACAACAATTATTTGATCAGCCCCCTTTTCCCTCTATCTGCCTCTTCTCCCCTCCACGCCCCCCCCCCGCTGCGTCGAGGGCAATTGTTTACACCTCCTCGCCAAACAACATCCCCCGGGACTCCCTCCGTAATGCGCAGACCCCTTCCCTCCGCCCAGATAGAATACAGACAGCGCAGGCGACGCGCACACAGACGCACACGAGCAGCAGTAATGCCAAAGATGCCGGGATGGACCTTACAGCGAGATAAGAAGCCTTGACGAGGCCTTTAGAGGTCGTTATGCTCAGCTTCCTAGTTTAAGGTACAAGAAATAAGACATGCGTGTGTTCTAGTTTTATGAGCAGCCAACTATTCGGAATTATTTTTATCCATTGTTAACACGGGCATAAAATGATCATATAAGGCTGGGCACACCGACCGTCAGGCCCTCGGAGGCGCGCGGGAGAGGGACCCGTCGTGGATGCCTTTAATGGCGATTTTATTGTTTAAGTAAATCAAACCGATACGAGGCGCCCCGGCTTTTAAACGCTCGCTGCTATCTTGCCTTCCATCAAAAGGGGCTTCGGCAAGACGGGGCTCGGCGCTCCGGCCCGACGCCGCGGCCAGACACGACCCGAGTAATTGATGAATGGCCGGTTTCTAATTACCGGCCGAGCGGTGATAGCCGGCCGGGCTGGAGTCACACGCACCCACGCATGATAACGGACACACGGCACATGCACACACAGACGGGCATACACGAAGTTCAGTAAAAATAGGCAAAGAGAGAGAGAGAGAGAGATACACAGACAGACAGGTACGCACACGAAACCACAACCGCATACACAAAAACACACTACACAATCTACACAAAGATCATCGAGATATCTTCATTGCTTGTATCTCATTCGTCTTCTAAATGAACAAACTTATCAACGGCCAGTAAAGTGAAGAATAAATGCCCAGGTTTTGCTGATTAATATTAAACGCACCGCATAAAAAGAGTCTGGGCGATAAATCTCCGAAAGTAACAGAACGTGTTGGATAACTTCCCAGTCCCGGCGACACACCTACGGTCGGGGGAGGTCCTCGCAGGCCAAGTCAGTGTACATAAATACGAACATGAACACACACAGAGACGCAAGCACGGACATGAGCTAAACTTATGCGAACAAGACAAGCAAACGAAACACACGCGAACAAAAACAAATGCACAAGAATGTCAACAAAACTAGACGAGCAAAACAAAGAAAGAAAAAAGTCCAGCAAAGCCTCACTCACACGCAGAACAAAACAAAATAACAGCCGCGCCGTGGACATGCACATCCCTCTCCCGCGTTATATGTAGCTTCCTAATTACGGAGTCCGAACGCCATTAAAACTTACTCCTCTATCTACATTATGTGCTTCCTTATCATCGTTATAATGTCGCATGCAGGCAGTAATGCTCGAGCTTTTATTCTATAACTCAATTCGGCGTCGGCGCCCCTCACGCCTCGGTCACCGGCACGTCGGGGGAAAAAGGGAGGCGTGAAACTGAAACACAAAATGTATAATTTGCGTGACGTTATCGCTATCGACAGATCTCATGCGTAATAAAACGAGGAAGCGATGGCGACGCCGAGAGACAATAATAAATGAGAAAGAATAAAAAAAAGGAGGGAGAGAAAGAAGTGACGGAATTAACCCATAACGGAGACAAACGCCGGTGTTTGGGGCGCATTTTATGTCCACTTCACCTTGTTTTAAAAAGTTCGCCTCCAATGGCAGAGCCGGATTCGGGCGGAGGTGGAGAGGCCCGGGGTTCATATCCCATTCGAGGTGGCGCGCTCTCGTCCATACCGGCCTATCTTGCGTCCACCATATATGCAAATATCTTAATTAAAGTTATACAGCGGGACGAGGGCCCCCCTGGCCATGCTTCGGGTAACAACAGGTATCTGAAGAATTTCAATTAACCGCATCCATACTGATAATCATCAATTTGAGTCCCCCTTGGCCCGGAGATGAACCAATTTGGCGTGAGAGCGGGGATTACTTACTCAATTCTTCACAAGACTGACGCTAAGACGCACCTGCGGAAAAAAATCTACACACGAATATATATCAAGGAATTGAGTGTATCGCACGCTCCCTCCCTCCGACCATGTACCATTTCCGGGGATTAAATTTAGCAAAAGCAATGGCATTTCTTCCCAATAAGAGACCAGTCCATTCTCCTTTATGATATATTCGACAAATGCGATTCATGGCTTTATAAGGGCATTGTAAACGAGCGGCTTTGCTTCTTTGCAGGACGAGGCAAGAATTAGCATCCGTTAAATGACAGTTACAGGGCAGGGCTATCAGCATGATTGATTAATGACCTTCATCCGCAATAAGTAAAAAAACAAAAACAAAAAGAAAACAAGATGCGAAACAAGGTGCAGAAAAGAGGCCACGTCCATTTGATCAGCCAACTCACCTTTTTTTTCTCCCTCATTTCCTCTATCCCTCTCTTACACGCTACCACCTCCCTCCCCAACTCCCTCACTCCCCCACAACCCCCTCCCCTACGCTTACACCTCCGTTCCTCCCTCCCTCCCTCTCTGCCCAACTCCCCTGCGCTTGCACCAGTATATTCACCACCCCCTCCGTCCGTCCCTCCTCTCTCTCTCCTCCCCTCTTCCTCCTCTTCCTTCCTCCCTCTCTCCCTTCCTCTCTCCTTCCCTCTTCTCATCTCTCCCTCCCCTCCCTTCCCCCTTCCTCCCTCTCCTCCTCTCTCTTCCCCTCTCCCCTCCTCCTTTCCTTTCCTCTCTCTCTTCCTCCTCTCCTCTTCCTTCCCTCCCTCCCCCACACCGCCGCCCGCACCCGCCCTCATTCCCGCAGTGGTCATCACCACACACGCCTCAAAGACAAAAGTGCTCCAACAATCAACACCGAACGGCAATAACGGAGACACAATCATGCCCACAAACGACGCGGAAATAAAAATAAACGACTTTCGAGATCATCCCCCAAGATAGCTCGTCTAACACCCCCCACCCCCCTTCCCCTCTCCCCCGCCCCCTCCTCCGCCTTCCTCCTCGCCTCTCGCTACCCCCTTCCGACATTGAGGGGGGGGGGGCTGTCGCGAGGGAACAAAGTGGGGAGAGAGAGAGAGGAGAGAGAGAGAGAGAGAGAGAGAGAGAGAGAGAGAGAGAGAGAGAGAGAGAGAGAGAGAGAGAGAGAGAGAGAGAGAGAGGAGAGAGAGAGAGAGAGAGAGAGAGAGAGAGAGGAGAGAGAGAGAGGAGAGAGAGGAGAGAGAGGAGAGAGAGAGAGAGAGAGAGAGAGAGAGAGAGAGAGAGAGAGAGAGAGAGAGAGAGAGAGAGAGAGAGAGAGAGAGAGAGAGAGAGAGAGAGAGAGAGAGAGAGAGAGAGAGACAGACAGACAGAGAGAGACAGAGAGAGACAGAGAGCAAGAGACAGAGACAGAAAGAGAGAGAGCGAGAGAGAGAGAGATCATGAGGGGTGGGACAGACAGGGGGTGAGAGGGGGGGGGTTGAGGAAGGGCCATTTAAGACCCGGGAAGAGCTCGTTATCTACCTGGCCGCGATGGGTCCTGGAGGCGCTAACCACAGGTTCATGTTTCCGGCCTTTGAGCGTCCAGCGCGTGCCGGCGGTCCCGTTGGCGGCGCGGGAGTCGGTCGGCCGCCCGCGCTGGCCGCCGTCGCGCGTCGGGGCGGCCGCTCATTTAGGGCTCTCCGATTTCGCGTCGCGGTTTGCACGGGGGGGGAGGGGGAGAGGGGGAGGGGAGGGGAGAGGGAGAGAGGGAGGGGGAGGGGGGAGAGGGAGGGGGAGGGGAGAGAGGGAAGGGAAGTGTGAGGGAGGGATAGGGAGAGAGGGAGGGGGGAGGGGGCGTGGGATAGGGGAAGGGAAGTGGGAGATAGAGTGGAGGGGGGAGGCCGCGAGAGAGGAGAGGGAGAGGACAGGGGGAGGGGGGAAGGGAAGGGGAGGTTGGAGAGAGGAAGAGGGGGAGGGGGGGAAATGGGAGGGAAGTGGGAGGGGCAAAGGAGAAAGGGATAGAAAAAGCGTGAGGGAGGAGAAAGCGAGAGAGACAAAAAGGAGGAAGAAATAAGGAATAAGTAGGGAAGGGATTTAGGAGAGAGAGAGAGAGAGAGAGAGAGAGAGAGAGAAAGAAAGAGAAAGAGAACGAGAGAAAGAGAACGAGAAAGAGAGAGAGAAAGAGAACGAGAAAGAGAGAGAGAGAAAGAGAACGAGAAAGAGAGCGACAGAAAGAAAACTAGAGAAAGAGAACGAGAGAAAGAGAACGAGAAAGAGAACGAGAGAAAGAGAACGAGAACGAGAGAAAGAGAACGAGAAAGAGAGAGAGAGAAAGAGAACGAGAGAGAAAGAAAGAGAGAAAGGAAGGCGTGAACAGGGAAAACAGCAACTGCCCGGACTTCATTACTGGCGGAGGGGGTGGAAGGGGGGGGGGGTAGTGGGTGCGGTGGGCGTAGTGGGCGTAGTGGGCGGCGAGTGAGGTGGGTAGCGGGTGAAACCTCTCGCGTTTAATCAATCACACCACCACAACGTGCCGAAACAATAGCCCGCTAATGAATATAATAAGAAAACAAGCCCGCAACATTTCTCGCTCTCTCGCTCTCTCGCTCTCTGTCTGGCTCTCTGGCTCTCTGGCTCTCTCTCTCTCTCTCTCTCTCTCTCTCTCTCTCTCTATATATATATATATATATATATATATATATATATATATATACATATATACACATTTTATATCCTTATCTCGTTCTCTGAAGCATACACGCAAACTTGTAACCTTCCATTCCAACAAAAACAAAATCAATCTCAATATTAATCGACCCCAGGCTTCACCTCCCCCCCCCCCGCAGAAACAAACCCTCCGACCTTTCAAAAGCAGAAACAATAATCGAAATGCTAAATAAAGGGAGGGGGAAGGGGAGGGAGGGAGAACGAGATAGATAGATAGATAAAAAGAGAGGAGGAGAGGAGAGAGAGAGAGAGACAGAGAGAGAGAAAGAAAAGAAGACGGGGCATAACAAAGAACAAACATTTATCAGGGACACAGCGAGCCAGACGCCACAAAAGATGATGGATATCGGGGGTGCAGTTCACACAAAAGCTTGAAACAGTCCCCCCCTCCCTCCCTCCCTCCTCCCTCCTTCCTCCCCTCCCCCCTCTCCCCCCACCTCCCTCCTATGCCCATATACGGATCTCTTCCCTTATATTATATGCGGGTGCTCAAGGTCTCTTAACATAATGCCGCCCACCTTATAAAGGGGCCCGTAAGTAAGCGTGGCAGATAATCCTTAGATGTCCAAGATACAGGCTTGTCTTCAGCCTCACGTACGTAGAAATAAGAAAAAAAAATAAAAAGGGAAGAAAGATATGTGAACCTTAGTCCCCCCGCGGGCCTGCGCACTGTCATGTAGATTGTATCTAATGTATAATCTCATTGTATTCATTTAATGTATTCATTGTTAACGTCCGGCGAGAGCCTTGAACCGCGGCCGCGATTTTTCAAGGGTGAAGGGGGAGCGGGCTGTAATGTATTATCTGCTTTATTCAATTTTAACTTTTCTTTTATTCGCTTCTTCCATTCTATTTCTTGAACCATTATGAGTTCCGAAGAGGAGACCCCCTCCCCTCCCCCCCCATTCACCCGACAGACTGCAATGCAAATCTACTCTCACTCCCCCCCCCCCTCCCAGGACACCCCCTCCCATAACAAAAGACACGAAAGCACCAAGCACTTCAGGAAGAGCCCCCCCGCCCCCTTCCCTTCCCTTGCGCTCCTTCCTCCAAGCGCCCCGAGCCCTCCGCGAGCACCTCGCCGCCCGCTCCCTCCGCCCGCCGCCGCGAAGGAGTCCTTGGGCGGCGGCCTCCCAGGTCTCGTGGCCTCGGCAGGTCGTGATAATCCGGCGCTAAGTGATGGCCTGCACTTGTCCTCGTAAGTACACCGGCTCGGTCGCCCCACCCCCCTCCCTCACAGCCCCTCCCCGCGCCTACCTTGCCCTTCTCCCCTCCCTCCCGCTATCCTTCCCTCCTCGGCCACTCTCTCCTCCCCTCCCTGTGCTTTTCAAGACCCAAAATCTTCCTCCAGAGCACACCCTTCCTTCCTCCTCCTTCCCTCTTCCCTCCTCCCTCCTCCCTCTTCCCTCCTCCCTCCTCCCCCCGCGCCCCTACTTCCTCCTCCTCCTCACGGGTTACACAAATCTTGACCTACCTTCTCAATACGTACACATACGCACACATGTCGGTACATACACGCGGAGTACACGCGGAGCCCGTAGCCCCCCGGAGACGGTCAACACGCCTTACCTACATGCGAAGAGACACCGCCGCTATGCCCCCACCGCTCAGTCTGCTCTCATCTGGGAAACCAAACTACACACAAGACAAAAACACACACATGCAAAGACGTGAACATATAAATAAAAAAAGAAACGCGCGAACAGCCACACGCACAAATACACACCAGACGCACCGATTCACGGATACATAAACACAAGCACACACACAGCCACACGCACGCATACACGTACAATCGATCAATCAAGTACTCACTCTCACACAAACACACAAACAAACCTTCTAAACGCAGACAGACAAAATGGATGTGTGCACACACGTGTGAGACAGAAAGCATGCATTGGTGCACATGAGATGGGCCCCCTCCTGCACCCCCTCCCCGCCCCTCCCCTTCCTTAGGTTTCTCCTGAACACAACCCGATATCAACCTCCCCCCACCCCTCCCCCGAGGCCCCTCCCCCTCCCCCAAGGCCTCCAGCCCACGTGTACCGACAAGGCAAAAATAAGAACAAAAAATCGAGAGAGCGAAAACCTGTAAAAGGATATAAACAATATATAACTAAAATAAAAGATGAGGGTGGGAGGGAGGGTGGGAGCGGGAGAAGGAGATGGAGAAAGAGAACAAGATCTGCGCAGTTTTTTTGGGCGCCCGTTCAGATGTACACATTTTTATATTAGCATTCCTGTGCTCGACCTCAATGTTGCGTGTTATATCTCCGGCTATCAATTTAATTCCGGAGTGACACAAGATCCCCGAGTCTCTCATTAAACGCATCGGCGATAAAGCAAAGGCGGAAAAAATAGAGAACGCAGCCACCATCGTAATATACAGGTCATATAAACAAGAGGAGGAGGAGGAGAGAGAAAAAAAGAATTAACAGTCGAATATACCAATTACAGACACGACTAAAGCGAGGATTGTAGGGTAGACGGGGGAGGAGGAGGGGGAAGGAGAAGGAGGAGGAGGAGGAGGAGGAGGAGGAGGAGGAGAAGGAGGAGGAGAAGGAGGAGGAAAGGAGGAGGAGGAGGAGGAGGGGGAGCGAGAGAGTGGGTGGGGAACAGGAGAGGAAAAGGGAGAGGGAGAAGGACGGGTGGGGAGTGGGTGAAGGGCGAGAGAGGAGAGGGAGAAATGTAGGTGGGGAGAGGGGAGAGGGAGAGAAATGTGGGGTGGGGAGAGGGGAGAGGGAGAAATGTGGGTTGGGAGAGGGAGAGAGGGGAGGGAACGAAGGAGACGTGGGTGGTTGGGGAGAAGGGAGAGGGGAGAGGGGAGGGAACGGGAGAGACGTGGGTGGTTGGGGAGAGGGGAGAGGGGAGGGAACGGGAGAGACGTGGGTGGTTGGGGAGAGGGGAGCGGAGTGGGTGGGGAAGGGCGAGGGAGAACGTGAGGTCGGGCGCATTTTTAATATTAGTCCGGTTCCAATATAATATGGAAGCTGAAATGCAGGACGACAGACAAGGCCATTGCATTTAGACATACATGCGCACATGTACACGCACACAGATGCGCGCGCACACATACAAACAAACATACGCCCTCAAACACGAACAAACAAACACACACAGTCCAAACACAAACGCACAACCTTGCTAGCGATGTCGATGCCCAAGTAAAGAATTATCCCAACTTATTTTTCATCTCTCTCTTTCTCTGTCTCTCTCTTTCTCTCTCTGTCTCTCTCTCTCTCTCCTCTCTCTGTCTCTCCTCCTCTCCCCCCTACTTTTTCTTGGGCATTTATGTACACACCTCTCGAGACGGTTGGCAGTTAACGATAGACAGTGAATTATGGTTCCTGTGCATATATGTAACAAGACCTGGTCGGAGGTGCGTGGTTTCAAAGGCATCGATATGGAGCGGAGAATAAAGCCAAAAGTGGCATGATTCCTATCCCAACCCCCTCCCTCCCCCCCTTCTCCTTCTTCCCCTCCACCTCCTCCATTTTTTACCTCTTCCTCTTCTGCATTATCGTCGTTCCTTTTCTTGTTTTCTCTCTACTACAATAACTACTACTACCCTCCTATACCTTCTCTTTTCTCTTCCTTCCCCCTTCTACTCTTTTCCCCTCTCTGTCCCTCCTCTTCCTTCCCCTTCCTCCCTTCTTCTCTCTCCCCCTCCTCCTCTTCCTCCTCGCCCCTTTCCTCTTCCCTCCTACAATCCGCGCCATGTTAGCTTAAAATAAATGAAGACCATCTTGATGCCAACACCGAAGTCAGGTTCAGATTTCGCTTTTATCTTCTTTTCGGAAACTTTCGCTCGGTGATTTACCAAGTATTGTTCATTCAACTTCCAACCCCCCGTTCGATGAAAAGAGAGAAATTTAATTAATCAAAACAATGCCCAGCTCTACTGCGGAGAGAGGAATAGCCTCGGCCCAATATGCGAGCGCTCGCCCATTCGAAAGCGAAGACGGTTGGCCTCGCCGTCCGCCGGAGCGCCACGATCCCGCGCGGGAACGAAGCGAAAAGAAAACGTCCGGCGGCTCACGATAAATCCCCCCCCCCCCCCCCGCCACACACACACTTCCCCTCCCCCTCTCCTACCCCTTCCCCCTCTCCCTCCCTCCGTCCCTCCCCCGCCACCTTTTATTTCTGTAGCGAATTTTTCAATGCATATTCAGAAGTATATTCTTTCGGAGCGGAGGTGCGTTTCCATGTTAAAAGGTGCGTCCCCGCCTAACCGTCGCCCTTCGGTCTCGGTGGCCGAAAACGACTCGGCCTCGACGGTGGTCCTCCGAGGGGGAGCTCTCTCCTTCGCCCATTTCAAATATCTCCGGACTATCCATTCGGATCTTCAGCGCGAAAGGGGCGATGCTGAAGCGATTGGGAAACGCCAAAACAGACAGACTCAAGCTTACTGACACCTCGTCTTGCACACAACCCCCCCCTCCCCACACACACACACAAACACCGCCCCCCCACGAGCCCATCCCCCTCACCCCCTTGCCACGCCCACGCCCAAACAACTGCAGAAGAGGGGGGGGGGAGTCAAATCCCAAATCCCGCCAGTGCCACGGGATCCGAGGCCGCGCACCGCAATCGTGTACTCAGAAAGGTACCCTTTGTCCAAGTCCGCGATAAAACGCCCTCTCGCCGACGACCAGCTCGGGTTTCCGCGCCACATTAACGTGCTTTCGTCTAATCGACACGTTTCATATTCATTCGTCATCCGTCGGTGACGAGAGAGAGGGAGGGGAGAGAGGGAGAGAAACAGCGAGAGAGAGAAAGAGAGAGAGAGAGAGAGAGAGAGAGAGAGAGAGAGAGAGAGAGAGAGAGAGAGAGAGAGAGAGAGAGAGAGAGAGAGAGAGAGAGAGAGAGAGAGAGAGGGGAGAGAGGGAGAGGGAGAGGGAGGGGGAGAGAGAGAGAGAGAGAGAGAGAGAGAGAGAGAGAGAGAGAGAGAGAGAGAGAGAGAGAGAGAGAGAGAGAGAGAGAGAGAGAGAGAGAGAGAGAGAGAGAGAGAGAGAGAGAGAGAGAGAGAGATAGAGAGGAGGGGGAGAGAGAGAGAAATAGAGATAGAGAGAGAGAGAGAGACAGAGAGAGGAAGAAAGAAAGAGAAAGAAAGAAAGAAAGAGAAAGAGAGAAAGAGAGAAAGAGAGAAAGAGAGCGAGAGAGAAAGAGAGCGAGAGAGAAAGAGCGAGAGCGAGGACGAAAACGACAAAAAACAACCAACCAACCAATAGTGACACAGGAGGAAAAGAAGTGAAAAAATATACGAATGCACGAATGAAAACCAGCTTTCGTGATTCAGTAAAAAAAAAAAAGCAAAAACCCTCGCACAATTACATAACAGAACCCACAATAAAACAAAAAAGAAAACCCCAAAAAACAACCCAAAAAACAAAAAGAAAAACAAAAAATGAAAAAAAAAATATAAAAATAACGCGAGCCCTCCTTCCCTCCCCAGAATAGCTACCCCGCGCGGCCACATCCACAATCACGAATGCACAGGCTGAACAAACAGACACAAAATGACATATCGGATAGCTTCCTAACCTGTCGCGGACTGAGTCATGCTCTCACTGAGGGGGGGGAGGAATGGGGGAAGGGGGAGGAGAGGTGGGAGGGGAGGGAAGGGGAGGGGAGGGGAAGAGAGGGAAGGGAGGGGAGGGGAGGGGAGGGGAGGGGAGGGAAGAGAGGGAGGGAGAAGGGAGGGGGGAAGGGAGGAAGGAGAGACGGGGAGGGGAGGAGAAGAGGGAGGGGAGGGGAAGGGAACGGAAGGGGAGGGGAGGAAAAGGGATGAGAGGTGACGGTAGGGGAGGGGAGAGGGACGGTAGGGGAGGGAAAGGGAGGGGAAGAAAGGGGAGAGGAGGGAAAGGGGAGAGGGAGGGGATCGGAGGGGAAAGGGAGGGGAGGGGAGGGGTGGGGGAAGGGGGAAGGGAGGGGAAGGGAGAGGAGGGGAGGAAGGGGAGAAGGAAGAGGAGCAGGAGATTGAGATGATAAAAGGAAAACAAAATACGGGATGATAGGAAGTGAAGAAGAAATAACAAAAGAAGAAAGCTCTTTTCAAAGACGGCTTTTCTTGGGTTGATGTTTGTCTATCTCTGCCGCTACCTTCCCTCTCCTTTCTCTCTCTCTCTTCGTTCTTCTCTCCCTCTCCCGCTCATTTCTCCCATCTTGTTTCTTTCTCCTTTCCCTCTCCCCCTATCTTTTTCTTTTTCCCCTTCCCCTTTTCTCTCCTTTCCTCTTTCTCCCTCCCCTCCCCTCCTCACCCCTTCCCTTCCACCTCCCCTCATCTCTTCCTTCCCCCTCCCCTCATCTCCTCCTTCCCCCCCTTCCCTCCTCCTATCCCACAACCCCCTCCCCTCCTACCCACAACCCCTCCCCTTCCTACCCACAACCCCCTCCCTTCCTACCTACAACCCCCTCCTCTCCTACCCACAACCCCTATCCCTCCTACCCACAACCCCCCTCCCCCGCCCCCGGCCCGTCTTCGGGTAACAACAGCCGACTCGAAATCCGGGCGCCTCGCTTGGGTCATCCCACTTCGGCGAAAAACAGCCGAGTGAGGCCTGATTCATCACCATCGGGCGGTTTCTCCTCGTCTCAGGTAAGGGGAAGGGGGTCGAATCGGTGCAGGTGTGGCGTGGCTCGGGCCGGGAGACCTTTGCGAGGAGACATCACAGCGGCTGTTTGCGCTTCTCTGCCGTGGCGGGGTGAATGAAGGCTGTTGGTGACGGAATGATCTCAGCGGCTTAACCGTTTGCGCTTCTCTGCCGTGGCGGGGGGCACAGACGCACGCGCGCGCTTACACACACACACACACACACACACAGGCTGTTGGTGACGGAATGACACTGTGTCACAAACACACACACACACACACACACACACACACACACACACACACACTTACACACACACACACACACACACACACTGATCTAGGATGTTGTAATGAATAATAATAAAAAAATAATCTATGCTCCAACTAAATTTTGCTGCTTCTGATGCAACAACAATTTCCTTCCCCTGCAGCTCCTCCTCGAGAGCCTCATCCACAATGCAATCATTTCTTTCACAAACGCAATCCGAGCG
>NC_091553.1:13711380-13713880 GCF_042767895.1 Penaeus vannamei
TCCTGCTGCTCGCTTTCCCTTGTCGAAGCTCCCTTTCCTGCTCCCTTTCCCTTGCCGGAGCCCCCTTTCCCCCGGGTCCTTCCCTTTCCCCTTTCCGCCATGAACCCCATAACCCACAGCCTCAGAAATGCCTCATGCCCCGCCGTGTGACTGTGACGAAGCCCCGCCGGACAGCTCGGGCGCCCACAGAATGCGAACGGCGGCAGGCACTGTAAGCACAAACCATGGGCAAGCATTGCAACTATCTTAATGCAGGCAAAGATTATGCAAGCAAAAAGCGTGCACCCCCCTCCTCCCCGCATTCTCTCCCAGCACCCTGTTCCCACCTTCCCTCCTCTCCTCTGCTCTTCTTGTCTGTCTGTATCTGTGTCTGCCTATCTGTGTCTGTCTGCCTGTTTTCAGTCTGCCTGCCTGTTTGCCTGTCTATTCATTTCTTTCCCTTCCTCCCTCCCTCCTTCCCTCCTCTCCCTCCCTCCCTCCTTCCTCCCTCCCTTCCTTCCTCTTCCTCTCCCTCCCTCCTCCTTCCCCTCCCTCCTCCCTCCCTCCTTCCTTCCTTCCTTCCCCTCCTTCCTTCCTTCCTTCCTTCCTTCCTTCCTTCCTTCCTCCCTCCCTCTTCCTTCCTTCCTTCCTCCCTCCCTCCCTCTTCCTTCCTTCCTTCCTCCCTCCCTCTTCCTTCCTTCCTTCCTCCCTCCCTCTTCCTTCCTTCCTCCCTCCCCCTTCCTTCCTCCCTCCCTCTTCCTTCCTCCCTCCCTCCCTCCCTCCCTCCCTTCCTCCCTCCCTCAGCGTACCCTTCACAACATAGACCGGGCTGCGCTCCTCTCCCTCAGTGTATCTATTACAGCCTCCACCGCAAATAAAAATCATAGACTCCGTAATCAAATCCACTCGTTGGAAAGTGAAAAAAGGGATTTCGAAGGTACGGATCCTGTGTCAGGCCGTAAGATCTGGCTGTGACCGATACTCCTTCTGAGAGAGGAGGAGGAGAGGGAAGGAAGGAAGGAGGGAGGAAGGGAGGAGAGGGAAAGGGAAGGAAGGAAGGAAGGAAGGAAGGAAAGAAGGAAGGAGGGAGGGAGGAAAGGGAAGGAAGGAGAGAGGGAGATGAAGAAGAGGGAAGGAAGGAGGGAGGAGAGGGAAGGATGGAGGGAGGAGAGGGAAGGAGAGGGAAGGAAGGAGAGAGGGAAGGAAGGAAGGAAGGAGAGAGGGAGAGGAAGGAGAGGGAAGGAAGGAGGAGGAAGGAGGGAGGGAGGGAGGGAGGGAGGGAAGGAAGGAGGGAAAGGGAGGGAGGGAGGGAAGGAGGGAACGAGAGAGGGAGGGAGGGAGGGAAGGAGAGAGAGAGAGAGAGAGAGAGAGAGAGAGAGAGAGAGAGAGAGAGAGAGAGAGAGAGAGAGAGAGAGAGAGAGAGAGTGAGAGAGAAACAGAGAGAGAGGGGGGAGGGGGAGAGGGAGGGAGGGAGGGAGGGAGAGAGAAAGCGAGTGTGTGTGTGTATATACACACATACACACACACACAAATACACACACAATGTGTATCTATATATAAATATATAAATGATATATACATGTATATACATACATATATTGTATATATATATATATATATATATATATATATATATATAAATATATATATATAAATATATATATATAAATATATATATATAAATATATATATATAAATATATATATATAAATATATATATATATATATATATATATATATATATAAATATATATATATATATATATATAAATAAATATATTTATATTATTTATATATATATATATATGTATATATGTATATATGTATATATGTATATATGTATATATGTGTATATATATATATATATATATATATATATATATATATATATGTATGTATGTATCCTGTATACAAAAAGGAAGACAAAAGCTTCCTATAACACAAGCCAAAAAGAAAATAAAAATCAAATTTTGAACAAAAATAAAATACAACGCAAGAATCAGACAAAAAAATCAAACACAGGAAGCAACAAAGGTCACTATTTTTTCCTCGCACGAGAAAAAAGGTCTCGAGAAGAAAAAAAGAAATCATATACAACAGCCCTCCCCCCCTCCCCTTCTCTCCCCCCCTCACCCTCTCCCACCAACCCATACCCTCTCCCCTGCCCCACTCTCACCAATACACCCTCTCCCTCCCCTCCCATCCCCCCACTTCCACCCTCCCTTCCCCCTCCCCCCACTCCCATCAATCCACTTCCTCCCCTCCCCCATCCCCCCACTTCCACCCTCCCTTCCCCTCCCCTCCCGACCCCCATATCCCTTCCCCCCTCCCTCCCCCACCCCACCCCACCACGCCCGAAGTCATGCCCCCCCCCTAGTAAGACCGGACCCCCATTTCCTCTCCCCTCCCCCCCACCCACCCCACCACGCCTGGTCATGCCCCTCCCCCAGTGCAAGACTTTATAAACATACAGCCGATCCGTCTCCAGCGCCGACCTCGACAGAATATTTCCTCTGTTTAC
>NC_091553.1:13718880-13743880 GCF_042767895.1 Penaeus vannamei
GCTGCGAATGTCGTAGAAGTTGGTCGTGTAGGATGGACATGGAAAGTGTAGGATATTTTATAACAACATTATATCATATATGATATATCATATGCATATATTAACACACACACACACACACACACACACACACACACACACACACACACACACACACAAACACACACACGAACACCCACCCACATACACATAAACACACACATACATACATACATACATACATATACACAAAACACATACACAACACACAATAATTTTAGTAAAATTTGGATAAGACTAAAATTCAAAATCTTCATACACTACACAGACCAAAAACTAAAAGTCCTTGACCACGTTTTATCACCATTAATGTTCACCGCTAAATTATTATATCAAGATCATATCACCACATATCATAACTTAAAACTTCTATAGCAAATTCTGTACAAAATACTAGTCAGTGATTTGCACAATGTCAACATCCTAAACAATTCAGTAATATGATGTAATAGTATTTTACTCGTATGAATGCGCAGTTATAAGTATCAATGCACGTGCAATTATGAGTCATGTGATTCATGCGATTCACAAACAACCGGTCATGCGTTGACAGCTGGACGGCCCTTCGCTACAATATTGTTTTTTTTCTTTTTTCTTTATTTACTTCTTTTATCTTATTTTATTCTTTTACTTGTTTTTATTATTAGTATTTTTGTTACATTGCATTGCTCGTATTATGTTCTAAAAAGATCTGTACTTTTGCGTGACACGGCGTTCTGCTAATATGTTCAATGTTCTCTCATTGCGGGTATGTTCAGTGCGACCCCCCCCTCCGTGTGCTTTTTTGTGCGTGTTCTTCGATATCCTGTGAACAGCCGATCCCGATGACAGTCCCAATCGCGTGCACGGGAAGAGGGAGCCTCCCGCCCGCACGCCCGCACATCATCTCATGAAACCGATCAACTCCTCCGCCCCTCCCCCCTCCCCCCCGCAAACCCCCAATCAACGACCACCTACGCCACCAGTCTCCCCCACCTTCCCCCTCTCTCTAAAATCCCTCCTCCCCCCCCACCCCCGTTCTTACAACTCGCTGATTTCTACATCTCTTCAACCTCCCCCTTACCCTCAGCCTCTCCCTCCCACCCCTGAGCCTTTCAACCAGCTCAATCGCACTCCTCCCCACCCCCTCCCTCTCCCCCTTCTCCCCCCCTTCTCCATCCTTAGGATAACCACCAATCCCCAATCCTGAATCTCGCGCCAATCGGGTGATATTCAACACATTACCGTCGACATCCCCGCCACATTAATATGCGTCGCGGGACTTATCACAACTATGTATATAGGTCCGCTATCAGCCGATCGCCGGCGTCTTATCGCGCTATCACCTCTCGGGACACTCTCTACCTTCGCGGAAAATCACCCACACATAAATCCATCAGAAGAAAAACAAGGGTGATATGCATTTTCTGCCGGAGACATAACTTGTAGCGGGTATAAAAACCGGGCCCATCCACTCCGACGTGCAGCCTCATCCGTGGGGGCTATGGAGCCACCTCGCCACCTGCCCCGCCGCCACAATTCTTATTTATCATAGAACATTTCCCCCTTTTTTTCGTCAACCCTTTTTCGTTCTCTTGCCCTTCTTTTTTTTCTATCCTCGCCCTCACCTCCTCTTCCACCGCCGTTTTTCTCACTCCCTCTCCCCTTTCTACTTTTCTCTCCATTTCCCTCCCCACAATCCGTTCCCCTCCCTCCCACTTCACTCTTGTTATCCGGATAATTCGGATTCCTGTGCGGACTGAAGAGGCAGGACTTTCTCGCCTTGGTTAATTTAACGTGATGTTCCTCTCCCCTCCCCTCCTCATCTCCTCAATTCCCCCCCTCGTTCTCCTCTGACCCCCCTCCCTCCCCCTTCCATCTCCCCATCTCCCCGACTTATGGCAGGGTTCAAGACACTCGTCCAGACTTAAGAGGTTGTCAACAAGACGCTGTGTTTCTGGTTTGATCTCTAAAAGGAGAGCTGTCATCTCGTACAATATATAAATTTCCGCACTCGAGGCCCCGCTCTGTATTCTGGGTTCGAATCGCTTCATTCAGCAACGGGATGCAGCCTTCATCATCGTGGTACAAGTCTCGTATCTTAGGAGAGAGAACATTCTTAAATATTAACAAGCCGGGACCGGGCGCAATCTACGTTGTATATAAGAGCTAAATATTTCCGTCTCTCACCCGTCGTAAAGTCCGAGGGATATTATCACATGAATTATTTTTTTTCTCTCTCTCTCCCCCTCCCTTTATTCTTTCGTCCTCCTCATTTCCTCCTCCTCCTCCTCCTCCTCCTCCTCTCTTGCGCTCGACTCTTAACTATCAAGAAAACTTATTCATGATCTGTCTTATTCGCCGATCTTCCTCTAATCTCTCTCCCTTCCTTCCCCTCCCTTCCCCCCTCACCCCCCAAATATCCAACTCTTAAATTCTTCTGCTCATTCTTGACGCGCGCTGGGTGCATCGCAGGCCTAAACGATTCCTTCATTTTAACGACTCTCTGACAAGCTCATTGCCTCCGCCGCGCGCTCCAAACCGAAAAAAGAAAGACGAGAAAAAGAGAAAAGAGAGAAAAACGCCCGAGTATCCCGAGACACAAACTAGCCTCCTACACGAAGGACGTCGATAAGACAATGCCGCGAACACGACGCCCAAGGACCCCTTCCCCTCCATCTCCGCGCCCTGCTCCTTCGACGTCCCTCACGCCCCGCCATCGCCTCCCATCGCCCATACAAATTCATCCCATCCTTAATATTCCATCTCCTATCGACCTGCCTTACTTCCCCTTGTTTATCCGCCCGTGCCTGCTGATGACGGCGATGACGCCCGCGCGCCTCTATCAGCAGCGCCTTAAAGCAGACATCACCTGCTAACCTGCCATCTTGATACAAGCTCGGCGGACGATAACTGCTCGTAATCATGGAGGTTTAAGAGACCTGTAATTCCCGACGGCTCCGGCCGCGGCGTCCGCCTCGCCCGCCGACGCCGCCCGTGCGCTACGCGGCGGAGCGCTGAGGGAGGGGGAGGAGGAGGAGAGGGAAGGGGGGAGGAGAGGGAAAGGAGAGGGGAGGGGGAGGAGAGGGGGAGGAAGAGGGGAGGGGGAGGAGAGGGAAGGGGGTAGGAGGGGAGGGAGAGGAGAGGGGAGGGGGAGGAGAGGAGAGGAGAGGGGAGGGGGAGGAGGAGGAGAGGGGAGGGGGGAGGAGAGGGAAAGGAGAGGGTGGGCAAAAAGGGGAAAGGGAGGAGAGGGGAAGGAGAACCGGAAGGGGAAAGAGAAAGGGAGGGAGGGAGGGAGTGAGACAGAGGCAGGGAGAGGAAGAGGAAGAGGAAGATGTAGAGGGAGAGGGGAGGGAGAGGAGGAGGGAGAGAGAGAGGGAGGGAGGGAGAGAGAGAGGGAGGGGAGGGAGAGAGGGAGAGAGAGGGGAAAGAGAGAGAGAGAGGGAGAAGGAGAAGGAGAAGGAGAAGGAGGGAGGGGAGGGAGGGAGAGGGAGAGGGAGAGGGAGAGGAGAGTGGGAGAGGGAGGGAGGGAGAGGGAGAGGGAGAGAGAGAGAGAGAGAGAGAGAGAGAGAGAGAGAGAGAGAGAGAGAGAGAGAGAGAGAGAGAGAGAGAGAGAGAGAGAGAGAGAGAGAGAAAGAGAGAGAGAGAGAGAGAGAGAGAGAGAGAGAGAGAGAGAGAGGGAGAGAGAGAGAGAGAGAGAGAGAGAGAGAGAGAGAGAGAGAGAGAGAGAAAGAGAGAGAGAGAGAGAGAGAGAGAGAGAGAGAGAGAGAGAGAGAGAGACAATGTTTGTATGAACGTAACGTTTTATCTTTCGGTTAAACTTACGAGTACAAGGTGATTTCCTAAATCGAAAAGTTATAAACATAAACATGCAAATGTTTCTAAACATTCAAACCCGCATCGTAAATTGTTTTCTCCGGCGATAAGGTGACCTTCTGATAGAAATAACAGCGACAAATTAAGATAACCGCTTTCCTTGCCTGAGTCAAACAAAAAACAAACAAAGCAATGTTGCAGATCCCTTGTGTTGAGGTTTTATCAAATTCCACAAACAAGACGAGACTTAATTAAGAAAGAAAAAAGAGAAAGAAAAAGAAAGAAAGAAAAAAAAAACTGCACCACCTTATCAAAACCCACACACAAACACACACGAACCAAACCATCATCGACCTCCATACAACGAATAAATAAATAAAACAAAATCGAAAGACCCCCCCCCCCCCAAAATTTAAAAAAATCGCCAAATAAAATCGAAAAAAAGAAAGAAACCCCAAGTCGAACTCCCCCGTCGATAATTTCAAAGGCGATATCAACAAACGGCATTATTCGTATTTGGGCCGAGACAGCATAATGATTAGGGGCAAGTGGCGGGGCCGGGCTATATAGAAAATATAGATAAACGCGTCAGATGAGACGGCGCTCTGTATAGAAGTTATAGATAAAGCTGTCAAGGGCTGGCAAGTGAACGCATTAAGGAAGAGGAGACGGCCAGAGAAGGAAGGAAGGGATAAGAAGAGGGGGAGGGGAGGCCAGGAGATTAAAAAGAGCGGGGAGTTTTAAAAAAAGAAAGAAAAAAAAAGAAAGCGGGGGTGGGAGAGACTAAAGACGAGAGAAGGGAAAAGAGAGAGAGGAGAGGAGAGGAGTGAGAGAATAAGTGAGAGAAAGAGGAGCGGAGAGGAAAGAGAGAAAGAGAGAGAGAGTCAGTGAGCGATTGAGTGAGTGAGTGAGTGAGTGTGAGAGTGAGTGAGTGAGTGAGTGAGTGAGTGTGAGAGTGAGTGAGTGAGTGTGAGAATGAGTGAGTGAGTGTGAGAATGAGTTAGTGAGTGTGAGAATGAGTGAGTGAGCGAGCGAGTGTGAGAATGAGTGAGTGAGCGAGTGAGTGAGCGAGTGAGCGAGTGAGTGAGTGAGTGAGTGAGTGAGTGAGTGAGTGAGTGAGTGAGTGAGTGAGTGAGTGAGTGAGTGAGCGAGCGAGTGTCCGTCCGTCCGTCTGTCCGTCCAAGGAGTAAGGAACGAACAACCTGTGAGGAAATAATGGAATCTCTCGCCCTGGCCAAGTCTCGTAATCCAAGCGCCCTTTCGCCTTCTAAAATTTCAGTATTTATCTAAAAAAATAGAGAGATGGCGAAAAAAAATAAAAAGTCAATGACAAAGCGAAGATGAAGAAAAAAAATATCTGGAAAAGGGGGGAAAATAAAAAGAGAAACAAACAATAAAAATGACGAAAAACAAAAAGGTGGTCCAGATATATGCACATTGATCGACACTCAAAATGATGATAGAAAAAAAAAGCCACAGAACTCGCCAATATCCAAACACAAAGAAAATGTCCCATAATCAGAAATCGGGCGGCGTGGCGGCGGCCGAATCAAGAACACCAAGAATTAAAAACTGCAAGTGAGAAATATGCAGGCGATAACGAACCTCAAAACATTCTTATTCCTCCTCTCTCTCTCCCCCTCCTCCCCTCCTCCCTCCCTCTCTCTCCTCCCTTCGTCTCTCTCCTCCCTCCTCCACCCCTACCCCCATATGTCTCTTTTTTCCACAATTTCTTTCTTTGTCTCACCCCCCCCCCCTTCCTTCCATCGCGAAACATGCATATCTGTCCGTCCACTCGCGAGCGGTGGCGGGGGAGGCCGTAAGGATGGCGCGCGCGGCTCCAACCCAAGGCAAAACGACCCCTACGGTCCCGGGCTTTTATATCGAGTGCTGATGTCAACATATAGATGACTATCAGCGGCGTGGGATCGGACTATTTTGATTGGCACGAAGTATCTCGCCGCAACCCCGAAGGAATGCCGGTCATCTGCGGCGCGGGGGCTAGGCTCGCCGACCCAACGCCGCGTCGGTCGGTCGGTCGGGCGGGCGGGCGGCGAGGGGTGGGGGAGGAAGAGGGCGGAGGGGGGAGGGAGAGGGAGGAGGGGGATGACGAGTTAGGGGAGGGTGGGGGCGGGAGGAAGAGTTAGGGGGCGGGGGCGGGGAGGGGGAGAGGGAAGAAGAGAGGGGAGGAGGAGGGAGAGAGGGGGGAGGAAGGGGGAGGGAGGGGGAGGAGAGAGGAGGGAGGAGGGAGAGGGTTGGGGGCGGGGTAACTGCTTCATTCCTCCGAGTGAGAATGAAGCTTGCCCAAATTATTAGCCGAAAGGTCAACGCGATCCCTCTAGAATCTCGGAAGAGGGAAGAGGAGGACAATTCATGCTTCGAATATCATTAGAAAAAAAAATAATAATAATCGGGAGTGCAAAAAGAAAAATAATCACCAAAATACCAAAAGAGAATAATGGAAAAAAGAAGCTGGGCGATTTCTTCCCCAAAAGTATGTGACATTAATAGTTACAACCTAGATATCCGCCGGAGATGCCAAATAAATCGATGAGTCAAGACAAAGGAGCCGACAGGATCAAACTATACAAAGAGGCGCTGCATATGTGAGCAACCTCGCCATACCCGATGGTCTCCCTCTTACCCCTTCCCCCCCCCCTCCTCCTCCTCCTCCTCCTCCTCCTCCTCCTCCTCCTCCTCCTCCTCCTCCTCCTCCTCCTCCTCCTCCTCCTCCTCCTCCCCCTCCTCCTCCTCCTCCTCCTCCTCCTCCTCCTCTTCCTCTTCCTCTTCCTCTTCCTCTTCCTCTTCCTCTTCCTCCTCCTCCTTCTTTTTGCCATTTCCTTCTTTCTCATCTGTGCTATCTCGTATCAGCCTTTATCATCTCCCGCCTCATCTCCCCCTCTCACCTGTCCCGGCCAGGTAATGCATAACGCCGGAAGCAGGGAAAGGGCAACGCCGATAAAATGGAAGCAGAAGGAAGGAATAACGACGCAGAGCGAGGCGCAGTCCCTCGACCCGGCCGCCGCCAGCAAGAAGGCACTAAAAGACAGACAGACATTATCTGACTCACACCACACGCGAGCACGGATACACATGTACAAGTGAGAAGAAAGAAAAGAAAAAAAAATTTATTCTACAGTTTATAAAACACTCCGACCGACAACCTTCGTCTTCCCGAGGCGTTTAGGGCGAAATAAAAAACAGGAACCTTCTGGAAAGTTGACATTGTGGAGTAGCAAACAATCTGCCGAGCCAATCAAGGTGTTGCTGTTTCTTTTTTCTATAATAATCGAGTTCGAGAGGAGGGGAAAAATGTAAAGCCGCGGAGATCAGTTATATATATTCTGCCGCCGAACGTGATTCGCGCCGGAATCAGCGCAGACAAGCCATTATTGCTCGCTTGTAAGAATATTCATACATCGTCATCTATGTACATTTTCTCTTCACGCTCCATTGTGTCAAGACAGTCAATATTTTCGCTATATTGCCAAACACTCGGCTGACGTTCCCCGGCGCCCGTGACATTTGGATACATTTCCTTGGATTATCTTTTCTCGCGCTGCGAGTCTTACTTCGCGTCGGATAATTTGATGAGCGGCCGAGAGGCGCCGACGGAGGGGAAACCGTCGCGCGCCGCGAACGAAGGCTTTAAGAAAAGCGAATGAGCGCGCGCGCCTTCCTTTCGACCCGAAAAAGAGAAAAGGGAAACGAGAAAAGGAACAGGAATAGGCGATCCATCTCGAGGCGTTCCGCTGCCCGCCGCGGTCACGACGCGGGCGCGGAGGCCGCAGTATACTGGTGGCGGGCGTCGCGGCCAAAACACGCAATTAGCCGCCGTCCGCGCTGTCTTTTTTCACACGTAGACTTGCAATGAAAACAAAGCTCAGGCGCGGAGTGAATTATGCTTGCAATATTATCACCCACGGCATTAAGACAAACACAGCGCCCCTACGTGTATATACAGTCGTCACGCGTGGCCAAGGACTTTTGGAACAGGTTAAGCAGCGCCACTGTGAAAAGTTTGAATGTATTAACAATAAACAGTATGTGCTGACAGGTCGCTTCTTCACTGCTTTGAATTCCTCGCTTGATTCGAAACAGGTGTCGCGCTTTTATCTTTTATTTCCATCATTCTATTTACCCATTACATTCCAATGATTTCGTAAGGCGTCTAATGAGGCGCGCGCCCTCCCCTTCCCTGTGTACCTCATTTTTTCTTCGTCGTGGCTCCAACCGTTACGAAAGAATGACGTATGACTCCGATCTCCGCCCCCATCCTTGCGTGACACGAACGCACACGCACAAGCGATTGGGGCTCGTGAGGACCCTCGGCGGGTGTCCTCTTCGACCTAAATCACACAGGTGGTTCGACAGCCTGGCTCTCCTTGCCCGATTAACTCCACCTCCTGTGAAACCATCTTCCACCATGTTGGCTGCCCGCCCAGATTCACAATCCTGCCTTTTAACACGCACACAACTCACCAATGTCTTCAAACACACGTACAAGCACCCCCGCCGCACGTACAGGCAGACCTCCTGTCATATCACCCTCCATTCAAAAATTCTACCTTTCCACCCGCATAAAACTACCCTATACAGCTACACGCTCACTCACTTGCTCACTCACTCCCTCACGCACACACACAGACACAGACACGCACACACACACGCAAGCTCACCCACCACACCCGACTCCACTCTCGTTTGTTACTCCAGCAGTTTCCGTGCGAGCGGTCCTGGAGCTTCTCGATATTTACCTAGCTTCATCCCTCACTGCTTCCCACTCCCTCCTTCGTCAAAACCTTCGGCGGGTGGATAATAGGGGTTGATAAAGCCAAGTGAAAGGGAAAAATATAAAGACTAAACAGGGGCGGAGGCAGGCGAGGGCAAACCGAAGAGGCGGGAGGAGGAAACCGAGAGGAAAGGCGAAATGGAAAGAAGAATGAAAGGGAAGGGAGGAAAGCAGAGTCAGGGGGGAGTAGAATGGAGTAAATGAGGACGCGATGGAGTGAAACGTGGATATGAGGAACAAGCAATTGAGTGAGTAAAGGTATGAGGCAGAGCGAACGGGTGAGGGATATGAAAACACACTGGAAGGGCGGATGGGGGGAGGAGAGGGGAGGGGAGGAGGAGGGGGAGAGGGCGGAAAAGAGGAGGAAGAGGAGGAGATGGAGGATCAGGAGGAGAGGAGGAGTAGAAGAAAAAGAAGAGAACAATTATAATAATGATAAAGGGAGGCGGAAAGGAGTAGGAAGGGAAGAGGAAGGGGGAAGAAGGGAGGGCGGAGGAGAGAAGAGGAAGCAAGAGTGAGTGAGAGAGAGAGAGAGTGAAGCAAAGAGCGAGCGAGCGAGCGAGCGAAAGAGCGAGGGAGAGCGAGAGAGAGAGAGAGAGAGAGGGAGAACGAAATACTAAAATAATAGGACGTCCTATCAGAGGGATTCTTCACAGCTGCAAGAAAACACGCGGTGTGTTTTGAGTAACAATATTTGACCGTCCCGCGCATGTTTTATAAATCAGCACGCCCTCTATCTCTCCACTTTCGCGCTACAGCTTTGCGTAATATTTTTCAGCGTGTTGTCATCGCTCCTCCCCGTCGCCGCCGCCGCCGCCCTGTCGTTTCCGTCGCCCCGTCGAAAGTCGCGACATGTGGCGGTGGCGGCGGCGGCAACGAAGACCTTCAACCCCAATGCCGCCCCCTTTTGAGATACGACAACTACCTCCTCCTCCAGGGTGGATATTAATTTGTCCAGTACAGGTTGTTCGCTTCCCTTAAGGGCGCTCACGGAACGAGAAGGGCGCATCTATGGGTTGTGAAAGAATAACCGTAAACAACCCGAGTTATAATCACAATTCAGAAAGGTTGTTATGGTGGGTCGATGACACGGGTCCGGTTCCACGTAGTCCGTCTCTGCAGCTCCCTTTTTATCGCAATTAACATACCGATCTCCTGTTTCGCCTCCGATTCTAATTGCCAATACATATCTTGCGCATCTACGCTATGATTCGGGCGCGAGAAGTGTAAGAAAATGGAAAAGATCGAAGGAATGTGAAATGTAGAACGTAGAAGGAAAAGATATAGGTAAATATATATATTTTTTTAATGGCGAAGGAGGAGGAGATTGAATAGTGAAATAATAATAACAATAACAATAATAATAATAATAATAATAATAATAATAATAATAATAATAATAACATTGCCAATAACAATAATAATACTTTCATTTATCTATTCAGAGTAATCATAATAAAATATCCAAAGAAAATACTGTGAGATGAAAAAACTAGAACAATCATAATAAAAACTGGACTGATTAGACTGGACACCCGAAGAAGAAGAAAAGAAGAAAAATGAGGAAAAAAAGGAAGAAGAGGAAGAAGAGGCAGAAGAAGAAAATGAAGATGATGATGAAAAAGAAAAAGATGACGAAGAAAATGAATAAAAAAGAAGAATTCAAAGAAATAATATCCGATATCAAATCTGCCATCGTTGCCCCTTAATCAGCCGGTCTTATCAGCCATCACCCTCTGGCAAGCGACAACCCTTATCTCTCACCAGGACGCCCATCTTTCAGCCCATCATCGCCATCTCCGCCCGCCATTCGCTACTCCCAATTAGAACAATGCCCCAATACACGAAAAGAAAAAAAAAGAGAGAGAAAAAAAAGAAATAAGAATGAAAATAATAAAAATGGGCAAATAAGGAAACATGAAAAATGTGGATAGAAAACATATGGACAAAAAAAAAGAAAAAAAAAAAAAGTTTAGAACAATGCGCCATCCACGGAAAAAGGCGAAAAAATCTAGAAATTAAGAATGAGAAAAAAAAGAAAGAAAACATATGGGGCACACAAGGAAAATAAATAAAAATGTAGATAAACAAATGGGCAAACAAGGAAAAATGAAAAAAATGGAAGGAAAACAAATGGGACAAACAAGGAAAAAAATAAAAATATGGATAAAAAACATGAACAAAAAAAAGTTTTGAAACACATCACCACCACCATTAGCATCACCCATCACCACGGGCCTTGCAACACGACTGCTCTCCTCACCCTTTCCCACCACATCGACCCCACTATCATCACCACCATTAACTAACCCCCCCCCCTCCTTCCTCCTCCCCCCCCCCCCTCCATCCATCTACCCATACACATCCTCAACCTCTCACTACCTCCTCCACCAACCCTTCCCCCTCCCTCTCCCCCTCCCCCTCCTCCCCCCTTCCCCTTGCCCTATAACCCATCCATCAACACCAGCAGAATCCCCTCCCCTCCCCCTCCCCCCCACCCTATGCATCCCTCCTAAACAATTTTTCCCTTGGTAATCTCAGCCATCTTTTACTTAGGCCTATGCACAGAGGTCCCTACCTGGTGCCGCCGTCTAATGAATAAAGAACGATTCTTGATACAAAACAAAAAATCCCTCTGGCTAGGCTAACCTTAACCTTTTTCTTTTCTACCTAAACCATTGTCTTTTCTGTCGAAACCATTGTCTTTTCTGTCGAAACCATTGTCTTTTCTGTCGAAACCATTGTCTTTTCTGTCGAAACCATTGTCTTTTCTGTCGAAACCATTGTCTTTTCTGCCGAAACTATTTTTTTTTTCTACCGAAACTATTGTTTCTTCTACCTAAACCATTGTCTTACCTACCGAGACAGACACAGACGCACACTGACAACCCCTCCCCCCCCCCAAAAAAAAAAGGAAAAAAAAAGAAAAAAAGAAAAAAAAGAGCAAACTGCATAAAAATCGCCTCCCACCCATTACGATATATAAGGACCCAGCACCCATTCATCAAAACCCATATCTGGTCTGACACCCCGCTAAAAACTTAATTTACATATACATTCCATTAAACCGTGAAAAAGAGCTACACACACCGATCTTTTGCCAAGCTGCAGATGCCAAATGTAACAGCCAGAATAAGAGGGGGTGAGGGGGAAGGTGGAGGGGGTGAGGGGGAAGAAGGAGGAGGGGGTGAGGAGGAAGGAGGAGGGGGGAAGGAGGAGGATTAGGTGAGGGGGAAGAAGGAGGGGGTGAGGAGTGAGGGGAAGGAGGAGGAGGAGGGGGTGGGGGACGGAGGGTGAGGGGGTGGTGAGGAGGAGGGAGTAAGGGGACAGGAGGAGGGATAAGGACGACACCCCCCTAACTAGGTAACCTAAGGGTAAGAGGTAGGAGGGTCTCGATAACCTCCCGGCCGGCGACCAAACTCCACCGAACCGACGGCGGCCGCAGCGAGGACGGCGCAGGTACACGGGGAAGCAACACGGTGAAGTAAAGTAAACGAAGAAAAAAATATACAAGAGAACAAAAGAACAATAAATGGCGGACAAATGGGGGCCAAACAAATAAGGCTTACAAAAAAAACAAAAACCGGAGCAATGAGCGTACATTGAGAAATAACAGCGGCGTGTAGCGGTGGTTTGCATAATTAAATAAAATTCCCATAACGGGAGAAAAAAGAACTCTCCCTCTGCCCCCCCTTCTTCTTAGACCTTCCCCTCCCCCTATTCAGCCCCCTCCTCCCCTCTCGGACACCCCCGCCCACCCACTCACTAGACGGGTGTGAACGTGGCAGATACGGCAGCCAACAGTGGCAGAAATCTTGATGGAAAGCAACTTTATAGTCATTATTAAAATGTTTAATTCGCGGAAAGCTGCGTTTCATGGCCGCCGCAATGTAGTCGGGGGAAGGAGGGGGTGAAAAGGGGAGTAGGGGAAAATGGGGGATGGAGGGCGAGGAGGGAAATGGAGATGGGATGGGATGAAGTGCAGAGAAGGAGAAGAGGAGAATGAGGGAGCGAGGGAGAGGGGAAGAGTGCGGGAGTGTTTGTTTGAGGCAAGAAAGGAGGGAGGAAGGGAGTGAAAGAGTGAGAGTGAGCGAGTGTTTATCTGAGGGAGGGAGGGACGGGGGGAGGAGGAGAGAGAGAGAGAGAGAGGGAGAATAAAGAATAGAGAAAGGGCCACAGACACATACATATGCAAACAAAAAGGGAACCCAACTGTTGGAAGAAGTGTGCGTCGTTCCCAAAAAATGGAAAAAGGTAGAGGGTGGCCGGTACTTCTAGGCAACACAACGCTGAATAAAAGATACACTCAAATCCAAGCGTAGTTAGCGGTTTTGCGAGGCTGTTCCGTCACCTCCCTTAATTAATAACACGCAAGTAAAAATGGCCCTCCACAACATGCTTTATCTAAGCATCCCTCCCCCTATCTCCCAACCTCAACCCTCCCCCTGTCCTTCCTCTTCTCCTTCCCCTCCCCTCCCCCTCTTCGTCTGTCCCTTCCCCTCTTCCCCTTCCCCTCCCTCGCCCCTAGCCTTCCCCCTCTTCCCCTAGCCCCTGGGGGACGCAAAAATATAAAATTACAATTACATTATGAAATTTCCAGACGCGCAGCAAAATGATGCTCTGCTTTCAGAAAAGTTGCAGTTTTCTACTGGCCGAATAAAACGCGTTTGCACAGCGCCTCCCCCTTCCCCGACAACGGACAGAACCGGTTGCCACTCCAGAAGAGAAGGGAGGCTTAAAAGAACATTTGAAAAAATTCCCATTTCGGACCAGCTCAAATGACTTCGGAATGTGAAAAACGCCGCGGGGAAACGGCCAAGGGTGTGTTATGAAAATACACGGAAAGAACCGGGTAACTAATGTCTCCGTGCGAGGGAAAGTGTCGATGGCGGAGGAGGAGGAGGGAAGGAGGGGAATGAAGAGCATCATGAAGGGGAGGGGATGGAAAGGGGAAGAGGGGAAGGGAACGGAAGGGGCACAGTGGGAGAGAGGAGAGGGCAGTGTGGGGTCTTTCACACACACACACTCACACACATACACACACAGTATACAAAAACGTGTTGAAAATAAAATCAATTGTCCCAAAGACACTGTTGGAGGTAAATGTTCAGGAGGTAGCGTTAAGATTAGGATGAGGAGGAAGAAGAAAGGAATAACAAGAGAGAGAGAGAGAGAGAGAGAGACAGAGAGAGAGAGAGAGAGAGAGAGAGAGAGAGAGGAAACGAGGAGTTAGAAGGTGGGTGGAGAGGCAAGGGATAAAACGCAACAACACCTCATTATTCCTCAGTGTTTCACTCTCATTACACTCGTCCCGCACCTTACGTTACACTCGCACTCGCCCTCGACGAGCGTGCGTGTTGTGTGCAATGGTCAAGGGTGGGGGAGGGGGGAGGGAACCCGGGGTCGGGTGCATGGGAATGGGGGAAGGGAAGGGTATGGGTAGCGGGGATGGGGTATGTGGGGTGAGGGGGTGGAGGGTGGATGGAGGCAGAGGAACCCCCTTCAAAGCCCGGCCAATCGCGCACACAACCACCTCCTTGACCTCCGCCACATCCACAATCGATATTTTTAACACGTTAAATGTAATACCCACGGCCCGTGGCGCAAGACCCGCCGCCCCTCCCAGCGCAAGACCGCGCATGCGCCTCGGCTGCAACTCGGCCCGACTCGGAGAGATGAAAAATCACATCCTGCCAATGTGCCTTCGACGCGCAATCCAAAATAAATAATGAAAATTCTCTTTCTATATAGTATATGCATAAAAAAAGCGCACACTAAGTTAAATTATGCTAATCCATTTTCTACGAGACTGGTCACACCGATGTCCTGTCCAGCCGGATAAGGGAAAATGGGAGAAGAGGGTGTAGAGTGCGTGGGGGGAGAGGGGGAGGGGGAAGAAGGAAGGGGAAGGATAGAGGGGATAAGAGGGCACGGGCGAGAGGTCTAAACGGAGGAAGAGGAACATGTGTGTTAACAGAGAGGGAAGAAAAAAAAACCGTGGGGAAAAGAAAGAAGGATACAGCAGAGAAAACGGGAGAGAAAAAAAGGAAGAACGATGTAGACAGGAGGAAGAGCAGCGCAAAGTCAAGCCTAACAAAGACAAAACACTCAAAAAAGACCGGCGAGGGAGGAGCGAAAGAGGGGACAAGAGCAGCAGGGATGGAGGGATAAAGGGAGGGACACGGGACAGCGGGATGGAACTCCTGCGCTCGCTCGGCGTCTCTCCCTCGTCCATTTTTCGGCGGCCGCACAAGCGTCCGTTTCCCGGCCTCTCATTATCAGCGATAAGCCTTCGCGGGGCCAGGTTTTCATTATCGAGTCAATAACAAGGGAGAAAAAACAGGCAAACGGCACTCATCGGCACGAAGCCGCGTGATAACTAATTGAATTTCGCAAAGATTGTCGCTAAATCATCTTTTATCATCTCTAAAACTCGCTTTTCCCTCGCGCCGGATCTCTTGTACAAATCATCGGCTCTAAGATTTTGCCATTCGCTTTAAAATAAAACAAAAATAGTTTTGCATCATTGTTGTCCGATAGATTATCAAATATGGGTGAGGATTCGGCGTCGGTGCGGGCCGCGAGCATCGTACCTCGGGCAGAACGTGTGCAAAACTGGCATTCTTATCGGTGATCAGTTTCTACATACCGCAAGACCACACAACTCCGCATGCGGCAGCGGCAGCAGCGGCGAAGGGGGGCGTCAGAAGGGCGGCGAAACGGGGGGAAGGGGAGGCGAAACGGACTGGTTGCGGCTGCGGTTGCAACAGCCAGCGGGCGAGAGTTAGGGGCGAGCAGCGAGCGTCGTGGGCGCCCTGCAAGTTCAGGGAAGTTACCCCTTCAATCCGAGGCCCTCTCCCTTTTTCTCTCGCGCGCTCCGCCGACGCCATCGCCCGAGTCAACTGGCGTGTCCGCAGCTCTCCATCAACAGCGGCGGTATATTTATTGTGTTTACGATAGCCTTGTTGTTTAATATGATAACAAAACCATGTTTAAGCATAATAAACAAATGTACCTCGGCGGTCATTCCTCAGGCCGACACCCGGCTGTTCCATCAGGCAATACCTCAACCATATCAAGACCAACACCAGATCTCGGTCCCCGGCACCAGCGTCAAGCTCTTCCCACTGCTGATTGCTTAATGACTCGCCAGCTTTGGAAGAAGGCGCAAAAAAGGTATATAATTCAAAATGACATTTCCATAATAATTTCTCCGAGACAAATTTATGTTTCATATCTACTTCGATTTCCTCCTACCGCCTCCTCCGCCACCCAAACGACCCACCGTCAACCTCACGAGACTCCGAACCTCAGCCACGCCAGTCCACCTCGCCAGCCAGCCAGCCAGCCAGCCTACAGAACCACCGCACGAATAGAAACAAACAAACGCTCCCAATCGCCAAGTAACATAATCCACACGGCCAATCCCTCTCGGCACTGGTCCCCTTCCACCCCTGCCGCCCCTCCCCCCTCCTTCGGTTCCTGCCCCCTTCCCCCTCCCATCCCTTCAGCTACCATACCCTGCGCCATATTTGGAGGTATTAGAGAGGGTTGTCGGCTATCACTTCCTGCATATAGCAACAGGGACAACCTCGCCGTCTGGATCTTTTTGATTTGTATTTTTTATTCCTTATTCCGCTGACCTCACATCTAACCTCCGGCAACGCATTTCTCTCTCTCTTTTTTGCCTCTTGGACCATTCGCGTCGCAGCCGTTTCTCCGTTTCCTCTTCCTTCCCTTCCCCTCCTCCTGCGGGGTCACAGAGGGCCCTTCTTCGGCGTCTCCCGTGTTATTTTGCAACGAAAGGCTCTCGAACAAGTGAGCCTCCTGTTGCCGCCTTCTTCCCCGCGATGCATCCGTAACCAAACCCTATTTCCACCTCTTCTACATCCAATCAACCAATCCCAACCAATCACGGCCAATCTCTATCTAATAAATGTTCCCGACTCTCCCTCCCTCTCTCCCTCTCTCGCCCGGCCCTTGACGCAAGCCACACCAAATACAGGCCTACCCGATATCCCCTTCCTCAGTATGCCAGCCGTATGCCATTCGTCATGCGACCCGTGTTTACGCCGCGGAGCCAGAGCAGATGCCGCCTCGTACACTCCTTGTTTATGCCAAATGGTCGGAATCAAACATCTGAACCTCGGCTCTACATGCGTGACGCTCTCCTGTTTACATACAATTCTTTAGGGCCAAGTCGCGCCGGCGTGGCGAGTGAACGACGGCTCTTTGCGTGAAAAAATGATGAAAAGTCGCGCGCCGGTGAAAATGCAATCGACTTGACATGTTATGATAAAGTGAATTAACAATGAAGTGAAAACAGCAGTCATGACAAGTAAATCTTAGATAAACGTTGCATAATAAAACATCCCGGGGCCGGTGCAGTACACGGCGGCGACTGGCGATAAACGAATGCATAAGGTGAGAGGCGATAGGCGATGGTGGCGCGCAGACGCTCACGATTTGCGGAGTAGGGGGGAGGGGGGAGGGAGAGAGAGGGAGAGAGGGAGAGAGAGGGAGAAAGAGAGAGAGAGAGGGGAAGTGGGGGGGGGGGGTTACGAAAGAAACAGGTGAAAGAACGGAGTGAGCGCGGATTGATAAGAGATGAAAACGAAGAAAATGTGAGCCAGAAACGAGAGAAAGTATCTAAGATCTTAAGATGAGCGGAGAGCGAAACAGAACAGGTAGAGAGGAGAGTTATGTGGGGAAGGCGATGGGGAAGAGTGGGAGGAGAAAGAGGGGGAGCGGGAGGACGAAGAGGGGGAGCGGGAGGAAGGAGAAGGGAGTAGGAGGAGGAAAATGGGAAAAACGAGGGGGAAGAGAGCAGTGGGAGGAGGAAAAAGGGAAAAGGACGGGGAAGAGAGGAGTGGGAGGAGGAAGAGGGGGAGCAGGAGGAGGAAGCGGGGAGTGTCAGGGGCAGAGGGGAAGCTTGTGCCTCAACAGGTGGCCGCTGTTTGACACCAGCGCTGACCACTCGGACATGCCGATTACGTGAACATCCGATTCCGCGACGATTATGAGGCGAAGATGCGCTGACTTCGGCGGGCGGCGGTGATGGTGAAGGTGGTGATGCTGCCGATGATGACAGTGAGTGTGTGTGTAATTTTTTCACACAGACAGACACGTATACATACACACAGACACACACACACAAACACACACACACACACACACGCACACATAAATGCACACACACATACACGCGCGCATATGTACATACATACACGCGCGCATATGTACATACATACATACACACGTATACATACCTAACATATAAAACAAACACATACACACAAAATAACCGACAGACAGGCAAGTAGAGAGAGAGCGAAGTTTACCCTACCTTTCAATGAGTGATGTTGGCCCCATCCCCTAGAGATATTTCAAAGTTCAGAAATTGCTCTTTCCTCTAAAATGTAACAAACCAGTGAAATAATAAATGGTAATAGCACAAGAGTTTCAGGGGGAAAAAAATAATGATTATTATTGGCCAATCTTTTTTCCCTTTCCTTCGCGTACATGAATATTCAGCGTCGAAAATCTCTACACTTCAAATTATAGTTTCATTAATACGTGATTTTATTCGCATAGGCCATTCTAAATAATTTACATGATTTTAAATACACATTGCAGGGGATATTTCAGAGAGTACCGTATCATCATCGTTCCTTTACGAATATTTAGGCGCAGAGACAGACCGCCCTCTCGCATGAATAAAACTCCGGCGGATTTGCATAAAAAGGAGACTGTACTAAAGTTAGATAAAATATTTACCATAACATCAGTGTCTCCCGGATGTGCAACTAAACAAACCTCGGAAGATTGTACATCAAACAAGGCACGAAAACAAGTAAAACAAGAAGTAAAACAACTAGTGATGAATATAAACAGACGTGACATAAATCAAGCGCCCCCCCATCCCCTCCCCCCTCCTAATTCTTCCCTCTCCCCTCTAGTCTTCGCTTCTTTCTGTTCTCTTCTCTATCTTTCTCTCTATATCTCTCTCTTTTCTTTTTTATTTCTCTCTCTCCTCTTCTCTCTTTTCTTTTTTCTCTCTCTCCTCTTCTCTCTTTTCTTTTTTTCTCTCTCTCCTCTTCTCTCTTTTCTTTTTTTCTCTCTCTCCTCTTCTCTCTCTTCTTTTTTTTCTCTCTCTCCCCTTCTGTCTTTTCTTTTTTCTCTCTCTCCCCTTCTGTCTTTTTTTTCTCTCTCTCTCCTCTTCTCTCTTTTCTTTTTTCTCTCTCTCCTCTTCTCTCTTTTTTCTCTCTCTCCTCTTCTCTCTTTTTCTTTCTCTCTCTCTCTCTCTCGTCTTGTCTTTTACCGCTGTTCTTCCCTCTTTCAGACTTGCCTCGTCCTTGTAGCAGGCAACCCTTTCCGAGAATTCTGGCTTTCGTTCTTGTCATATGCACATAATCCCTACACGGCCAGAAATATCTCCATTTTCACAAACTTCATTTCCTATCCGTTATATTTTTTTTAAAACATATCTTTTCCTAATCCTTTCTCCTTATTCTTCCACTTCTTGATTTCTTCTCTCTCACTTCTCCGTCTCTCCCTCTCCTCCCTTTTCCCCTAATTCTTAATCTCTCCTTCTCCCTCACTTCGTCTCTACCTTCCCTTCTCCTCCACTTCTCCCCTCCTTTCGCTCCATCTCTACCCTTCTCTCCTCCACTTCTCCCCTCCCTCCTCTTCTTCCCTTCTCCCCTCCTTTCGCTCCATCTCTACCCTTCTCTCCTCCACTTCTCCCCTCCCTCCTCTTCTTCCCTTCTCCCCTCCTTTCGCTCCATCTCTACCCTTCTCTCCTCCACTTCTCCCCTCCCTCCTCTTCCCTTTTCTTTTCCACTTCTCCCCTCCTTTCCTTCCCTCGTGTTCCCACCCCTACATTCCCCTCTACACCTTCCCCGGCGACGCGAGAGGATCCCCGCCGCCATCCTTACCATCCTTGACCTTTGCGAGGCGTCCTAATTATTCTATTCTAATGCCAATCTCTCTCTGTTCATCTTCAGCTGTATATTACCTAATGATTTTCCTCACGCGATCCTCCCCGCTCGCATCTTTGTCGTCTTTATTAAAATTATTGTCTTTATTTTCTAAAGCCACTTGCCTCTCTCTCTCTCTCTGCCTTTCCGTGCGTTATCTTTTTTTTCATCACCCGATAGGTTTTGAAATTGTTTTCCCTTCAAGTTCTTCATAATTACATATATTTTTTTTCCCATTATTTTTGTACAAGCTTGTCCCTCGTGACCTCTACCCCCCCCCCCCCTCCAAGCTCCATCACATTGCATAATCCTTTTCTATAGTCTCATGCTCTCTCACTCTCTCTTTCTCTTTCTCTCTCTCTCTTTATATATATATATATATATATATATATATATATATATATATATATATATATATTGTGTGTGTGTGTTTCTTCATACCTTTCTCCCTGTTTCTCTCTTCTTCTTCCCGATCTTCTCTGATCTTAACATTTCTCTCTCTCCGATATTTCTCCTTCCCCTTCTTATTCTTCCTCTCCCCCCCCACGGCTTCTCTTTCCCTCCCTCCCTCCCTCCTTCCCTCCCCCGGGGCGCCGCATGCATCCTCCTCCTCCTCCTCCTCCGCGAGCCAACTTATATAGGGATCTCATCACCGCCGCCATTACTTGTATCGCCGTCATTATCTCACAAACGGCCGCTAACAATACCGCTCGTCACGAACCATCGCTAATGTGGTGGCGGGTCGTTGGTGCTGCAGTGGTAGGGGGGGAGGGGAGGTGGGTGGGGTGGGGGTGGGGATAGGGAAGGGGGGTTTTGCTTCCTCTTCCCTTGCATCTTCGTTTCGATTCGTCCTCATCCCCCCCCCTTTCACCCCACCCCAGCCTTGTCTACAAAACTTTTATTTGAACTCCAAAGTTTTTTTTTCTCATTCTTTTTTAAAATGCCCGCTGTTGGTTGGAAGTAGAGCTCCTACGAACAAAATAAGTAAATGATGGTAAACTGCTCAGGCTTCTAACAGCCTAATTACCATCAACGAGCCCGTTCTTAACCCCCTCCCTAACCTCCTCAGCCACCAAACTTGACCAACAGTGAGAAAACCTTCCCTCTGGATAATGAAGTCATCACTAACGCCACCACCACCACCACAACCACCACACCGCTGCAGCTACCACAACGACCACCACGACGTCCTTGGCCCTTCACTCCGAGCCCCGCCACCTCTCCCTCCACCAGCCGGCCAGTGGGAGACCCTACATCCCCCTTCCTCCCCCTCGCCGACCTCCCCCTTCACCCTCACCCTCGCCCTCGTCGGCACCCTCGCCCTCGCACCTCGCCGCCCGCCGTCAACAACAACATTCTTCAAGTTCCTTACTGTTCCTCGTTCCCGCTTTTATCCTGTCCCTTTCCTTCTCCTCTTCTTCCTAGTTCCCCTCCTTTTTTATTTCTCCATCTCTTCCTACGATCTATCATCTTATCTCCTCCAGCCTACCCGCCCCCCCCTCCCCCTCCCCTTCTCTCCATCTCCCTTACATCGCCGAATCTTCGACGTCGACTCAACATCACATTTGCCAAACCAGGTATTTCTCCTCCTACGTCTTCCCGCTCCTACGTCTTGGTCAACTACTTTTCTTCTCCTCTTCCTTCTACAGCCTCTTTTTCTCTCTCCTCCTCCTCCTTCTACAGCCTCTTTTTTCTTCCTTCTCCATCCCTCCCCCCTTCTTCTCCTACAACTACTTCCTCTCCTCTCCTCCTCCTTCTTATTCTTCTACCTCGTCCTCCAGCACTCCCTCTCCGACAATACTCGCCGTCACGGACCGCTCACACTCATGTGCATTTACAGGCGAGGATTTCTCATAAATATTGCAATGTGCAATTTAATAATAGGATACGGGGGAAATACATTTGTAACGTCTGTCAGTCTGTATTTGCGGCCGCGGATTTGGCAGCTCTAAATTTGGCGAATCGTGCGCGAGGCTGACAGTGATCAATGCACGTATGTAAAATATTCGCGGAATATAATTGACCCGTACAAAGCCCCACAATCGCCACCTTATTAGCATTATGCTAATCCGCCCGCCGCGAACTTTACTCGCTCGCCAAAAGGAAGACTGGTTGCAATATAAGAATTTAACATTGAATCGTTCATTTGAATGAGCATTACCATGTGAAAAGACTCCGAGAGGATCCAGCAACAAAAATCGACCAGATTAAATTACAGGGGGGATGGGGGTGAAGCGAGGGGGACTGGGCTCGGGAGAGAGAGATAGAGAGAAGGAGGGAGGGAAGGAGGGAGGGAGGGAGGGTGGGAGAAACAGAGAGAAAAACAGAAACAAAGAAACAGACAGAGAGAGAAAGGGGGAGCGGGAGAGGCCGGGGGAGAGGGAGGGAGGGAGGGAGGGAGGATGGAGGAGAGAGAGGGAGGGAGGATGGAGGATGGAGGAGAGAGAGGGAGGGAGGATGGAGGATGGAGGAGAGAGAGGGAGGGAGGATGAAGGAGGGAAGAGGGAGAAACGGAGTGAGGGAAGGAAGGGATGAGAGAAGAGAGAGAGAGAGAGAGAGGGGGGGGGGGATTGAAGGAACCAATGAGATAGTTAGCGTATATCTCCTATGCAAACTAAAGAAATGAAGGTTGTGCGAAATAAATTAATACAACCCAAAAAGACGTTTTCCACATAACGCGTGTTATTAATCGCAAGACGGTTTGGAACGAATCCAACTCTTGAACATCGTTACAACGAACACATACAAAATAAACCCCACAATGTGTATAATTACATAAAACAAAAAGACCATCTCATCATACATCGTGCAACCCATTTCTTTATCAACCTCCCCCTTATAGCCCCCCCCCCCACCCCCACCCCGTTCTTCCACCCCTCTATTCCCACCCACTAACTACCCCTCCTTCTCCATCCTCCCTTCCTCCCTCCCTCTCTCCTCCCCCTCTTCCCCCTCCCTCCCTCCCTACCTTACCGCCCCTTCCATCTGGGTCTTGCAATCTGGCTTATGGGGGAACACAATCGCATCCCCCAGTCGGATTCACACACACACACCTTCAGACAGACAGACAGACAGACAAACAGACACACACAAACAGACACACACACACACACACACACACACACACACACACACACACACACACACACACACACACACACACACACACACACACACACGTTGCATCACCGTCTTGTGCACGAAACGCGGATTACAACACGACAAGCGCGATCAATCATTTACCACAAAACAATAAACAAACGTCGGGCGCAAACAAGGCGGCCTCTATAATGAGGCGGGCTAATCAAGGTTACCATTTGGCGCGATTTTTCTGCGTTTCCGCGCCCGTCTCCGCACAACGGCGGGATTGTTCGCGCGCCCGAACCCGCCCGCCGAATATTTTATCTCCATCGCGGGGCCTCCAACGCCGTGTAACTCACCGCGTCCTGCCCTAGAAAGTATTTATTTGAACGGCCGCACGATCAAAATTTGCGCGGCCGCGTCCAAGGCAAAAGAGAGGAGTCGCGGGGCGTTCGGGGAGCCATCTGCCGGCGAAATGAAACATCTCGCGGTCACCACACGGAAGAAGAACATGAGTCACTCATTATCTAATCTATACGCGTATGGCTACGACCCGCATCCAAATAAATTACGTAATTATGCACTTTAGATCAATTAAAATTAATAAAGGACTACCGCAGCTTGGCCCTAGCTGGACCATTTTAATAACATAAATGTAGGTAGTTCGCAACGGGATGGTTTTCTTCGCTTCCCAGAACCACTGGAAATTGATATCATTAAAATAACGTTTTTTTCCCTCTCCGAACACGGCGAGCGAACACTGACATCTTGGAAGAGTATGCATTTACTCGATCAAAACCTATCATTGGCTTTTTGACACGAGGCGCTGTTGTCAATTACGAAATCCCGGGGAAGCGAGCGCTCACTGGGATCCTTGTGCCGCCGATTCAAAGGGAGGCTTCAAATTCGCCGCATTTCCCGGATCAGAATATACACACATTTTATTAGATCGCGCACACAGGCGCACGCACGAGCAGAAGGCATACATACATACATACGGACTGACTGACGCACATGCATACAGACTGACGCACATACATACAGACTGACGCACATACATGCAGACTGACGCACATACATGCAGACTGACGCACATACATGCAGACTGACGCACATACATGGGCACATACAAGCAGACTGACGCACATACATGCAAATTGACGCACGTACATGCGCACATACAAGCAGACTGACGCACATACAAGCAGACTGACGCGCATACATGCAGACTGACGCGCATACATGCAGACTGACGCGCATACATGCACACTGACGCACATGTATAAGGTGAAAAACCTACATTTTAGTGTTGCAATAAAAAAATCAATAAAGGAAAAGGCCAATAAAACAAATTCTCCAAAGTTGGCACAGCGACGCTTTTTGCCACAGATACATTCATCACCTTGTAGGCTATTTATAATACACAATTACACAATGTAAACTTTCACAATGGAGGCCACGCAGTATACTTCCATGCAATATTTTATGCACAGTAATAGCTCGCCAGCAGACGCACCGGGTTGACTGTGTCATGTACTTTGGCCCAAAATATCCGCGTTAAAATGGCAAAATAAAACGGAAAATTTGTGTGTATGTATATACTAATGTATATAACATATCATTTACGTAAATGCATATATATATAATATATTTATATATATATACATTTATATATATATATATATATATATATATATATATATACATTTATATACACACATATATATATATATGTGTGTGTGTGTGTGTGTGTGTGTGTGTGTGTGTGTGTGTGTGTGTGTGTGTGTGTGTGTGTGTGTGTGTGTGTGTGTGTGTGTGTGTGTGTGTGTGTGTGTGTGTGTGTGTTTATATACATATATATATATATATATATATATATATATATATATATATATATATATATATATATATATATATATAATAGATATATACACATCAAAGGCCCGAGTGAGAGAGTAATGTGGCTGTAACACGCACCATCGAACCCTACAATAAATATTGGTTAATACTATGCTGCACTCCTACCACGTATGAAAACATTTGTATATACAAAAATGTAAAACCAATATGTCTTGGTCCCTCAAGCACACCATTATATCTTTAAAATGCGGGTGAATGCTGAAAGATATTGGTGTTGGCGGAATATGCGATGGGCGGAAGGAGTGGGCTTGGGGGGGGGGGGGGGTAAAGGGCGCTTTTTGAGATAAGGAAGGGCGGGGAGCGCTGGCTGAAAGGAAGGGGAGGGGGGTTCATTCGATGCAAATTCGGTTTCAGAAGAAGAGAAATCAGTGGTTACAATTGCTAATGTTGTTAC
>NC_091553.1:13751380-13753880 GCF_042767895.1 Penaeus vannamei
GAGAGAGAGAGAGAGAGAGAGAGAGAGAGAGAGAGAGAGAGAGAGAGACAGAGAGAGACATAAAAAGAGAGAGAGATAAATAAATCGAAAGCAAGAGAAAGAGATAAATAGAAAGAGAATACCAGATGGATATACACAGAGGGAAAGACCGAGCCAAGCAAGAGAGAGGGGATAGAGCGCGCGCACCAAAATAAATACCGGCATACAGGTAATTTCGACGCTGCCGTAAAACTCTAATAAATGCCTGATATGACGGCGCCCATGAACACAATGTATATCACATACCCGCGCGCTCGCTATTGACTTGATCCTTATGCCTTGGCCTCCGACCTCGAGCCAAGATAGACCTATGCTTTGGGGGCGCAAGTGGGTTTCATTTTCATTTGGAGATTGCTCAGAAGATGGAAATGAAGAAGACGTAGAAAGAAGCGAAGGGGATAGGGAGGAGGAAGAAAGGGGGTGAAAGAAGGTGGGGGGTGTAGGAAGGAAGGGGAGGAAGGAAGGAAAGAAGGGAGGGAGGACGGGGGGAGGGGGGGGAATGGGGGAGGCAGGGAAGGAAGGAGGGAGAAAATAAGGGAGGCAGGTTAGGAAGAAAGAGTGAAGAGTGAGTAAGGAAGAGAAGGTGAAGGAGGAGGGACATGGGAAGGGAAGGGGGTGGGGGAGCAAGAGAGGAGTAGAGGGAAGAGAGAGAAAACGTACGTAACAATCCTCATCTAAAATTTTCTTCCACGCATTGCAGCGATATACAAACCTCATCCAATCTGATTCACTCATCATTAACGACGCCCCCCCCCCTTCCTCCCTCCTCCCTCTCCCTTCCCCTCGGCCTTCGCCACCAATCCAGCCAGCCAATCACCAATCAGCCCACCCCCCTTCCTCTCTCCCTCCCCCTCCCTCATTCTCCCAACGCTACCCCCTCCCTAACGCTACCCCTCCCTCCTCCATCTTCTCTTACTACACACTTTGCATTCATATATATACATATACACATCCTACGCCTTACCCCCTGCCCTCCGCGATTATATTAATCCATCCACGATCTTGAATAACCGGCCCATTCACGCCATGCTGAGTCATCTCCCATGTCATTACCAGTCTTATCCATCCTCCACACATTTAGCTTGTAGCCGGTACCCGATATCCTTCACACAGCCGCGGCTCTCAGGTCTATCCGCATGCGGGACAAGCACACGCACACGCACCTACATACGGACGTATATATAGACGTACATGTAGACACACGTACTTACATACGGACGTATATATAGACGTATGTAGACACACGCACGTACATACGGACGTATATATAGCCACACGCACCTACATAAGAACGTACATACAGACGTATATATAGACATGCCCCTACACAGAGACGTACGTATAGACACACGCACCTACATACGGACGTACATATAGATACACGCACCTACATAAGGACGTACAAACAGACGTACATATAGCCACACGCACACAAACCCAGACGTGTAGGGCATACGCACACGCGCGCACCCCTACATGTACAGGAAGTTTACATACGCAATAGCATAAACACGCACGGACGCATTCACATACACATTCACGCGAATAAAACGGCGATTCTAGTTATTAACATAGCGAGTGTTTTAGCCCTTCCTGCGAGCACTGTGTCGTCTCTCCCTCGAGCCTTCTCTCCCTCGAGCTTTCTCCCACCCTCCCTGAGCCCGGCTTTCCTAATGGAACCCTTGTAACTCCAGTCCTCCCTCCCCCCCCACTGTTTTTTATTGTTATTATTATTTCTCACCATCTCCTCTTTATTCCAAACCGCAAATATTCCCTCAATTCGAACGAGTCTTTCTAAGGAAGAATATCATTCCGTAACTTCTGACCTTCCTTCGAACTTCGGTGTTTTTATCCCCGGAACGAAATTGCTTGTGACTTCCACAACTCCGTCTCCAACAACCGATTTTTACCATTGGTCTCCCACGAACTGCCTCCCAAGCATCTGTTCTACGAGGACCCCCTCCCCCCTCTCCCCCCTCTCCTCCCGCTAACAACAAGAAGAAGAAAAACAACCAACACCAAAGCTCCCCCTCACAACCCCCCCTTCCCCTTCTCCCTCCCCCTCCCCCACCCCCGCCACCCCCCTCCCCACATTAAAAACCCACAAAACGCGCGCATGTGGGTTGCCGGGTCTTAAAAAGGGCGGCTTTGTCCCTCACTGACCGCCTCGTTTTTGCCTAATCATTTCATCCATTTGTTCCGGTCCTCAATTTGCATAAAGCATCAGACACTGTTTCGTTTCGTTTGGTCGGTGTCGGTCGGTCGGCCGGTCGGCGCGCTCGGGATGCTGGCCTTTCGGACGTGACGAGGAAGTCGGAGTCGGAGTCGGGTCTGTTGTGAAAATCCGATACAGCGTCGCTCCGCCGAGAGAGAATGGTCTCCGGGCGGTCGGTCTTCGCCGCCTGAGAATGGTCTTTAGGCGGCCCGACCTCCATGCATATTTATCACACACGAACACGCA
>NC_091553.1:13766380-13778880 GCF_042767895.1 Penaeus vannamei
GGAGGAGGAGGAGGAGGAGGAGAGAGAGAGAGAGCGAGAGCAAGCGAGAGAAAGAGAGGGAGAGAGGGGAGGGTACAGACAATATCCGTATTTCCTTAATTTCGATTATTCAACCACCTCCGCGCCCATGTATCCACACACGCCCTCCAACTGGCCATCCTTTATACCCGCAAGGAAGGGAAAAAAGTCCCACACCCACACGCGTTCTCTGCCCACATCAAGATACCAATCTGCAATAGTCTACCCGCTGACGCAAAACACGGGAAGAAAGTGAGAAAAAAAAGAAATGAGAGAGAGAGAGAGAGAGACAGAGAGAGAGAGAGAGAGAGAGGGAGAGAGAGAGAGAGAGAGAGAGAGAGAGAGAGAGAGAGAGAGAGAGAGAGAGAGAGACAGAGAGAGAGAGAGAGACAGAGAGAGAGAGAGAGAGAGAGAGAGAGCGAGCGAGCAAGCGAGCGAGAGAGAGAGAGAGAGAGAGAGAGAGAGACACACAGACAGAGAGAGCCAGAGAGAGAGAGAAAGAGAGACAGACAGACAGACAGACAGAGACAGAGACAAAGAAATAGAAAGGAAAGGGAAAGGGAAAGGAAAGAGGAAAATAAAAACAAAAACAAAAATAAAAACAAAAATAAAGAGAGAAAAAGAAGAAAAAAGGAGAAAGAAAGAACAAAGAGAAAGAAAAAGAAAAGAAAAAGATAAAAGAAAAACAAATAAGAAAAAAACAGAAAGAGAATATCCGTCACCTCCGACGCGAACAGGAGGAAAATCACCTGTGAACATCATCTCACACCTCCTCCTCAACACCTGTCTCCAGTCCTCTTGTCCTCGAGCCTCGTCCATCCTTGGGGGTCGGCGAGGAGGGCGAGGTGGGTGTGCGGTCGGGGAAGGCAGGGGGAGGGGAGCAGGGAGGGGCAGGGAGAGGGAGGGTGGGAGTGAAGGAGACTGGGAGGGAGACAGCCCGGAAAGGGGAGGGGGGAGAGGGGGAGGAAGGCGGGGAGGGGGATACAGGCCGGGTGAGAGTGAAGGAGACGGGGAGTAAAGACAGGCCGAAGGAAGGGCGGGAGAGGGGATGCAGGTCAGGGGAAGGAGGGGGGCTAGGAGAAGGCAGGAGGGAGGAGAGGGTATTTGCATAATGGTGGGGTAGACTGTATGTTGGTTTGACCGCTGGGTAGCTGCACAAACGTCCGACAAACCCACAGATGGAGAGCAGGAGGAGGGAGGGGGAGGAGAGAGAAATTGGGAGGGAAGAAGGAAGAGGGAAGGAAGGATGGATGAGAGAGGAGAGCGGGGAGGGGAGGAGAGAGGAGAGAGAGGAGAGAGGGAGGAGATAGGGAGGAGGGAGGGAAGGGAGCAGGGGGAGGATATAGAGAGAAGGGAGGAGAGAGGAAAACAAGAAGAGAAGAGAGGAAGGAGAGAGGAGAGGAAGAAGAGAGAGGAGAGAGAAAGATAGTGAAGTAAAAAAAAAGAGAAGAGTGAGAAAAGTGGAAGAGAGGAAGGAGTATAGAGAAAACGAATGGGAAGAGAAACCAGGAGGGAAAAAAGAAAAAAAAAGAACAAGAATGAAAAAAAAAATGAATGAAAGAATGAAAGTAATAAAGCCGAAAGGAAAATAAGAGATAGGATGGCCACTTCAAAGATAGTGGTTGTAAGTAAGCCCTGTGGGTGCGGGCCATGATGTGAGCGTCAAGAGGTGGAGGCGACAAGAAAAACTAATAAAGATAATCAAATAAAAACAGAACAAGCTAACCATGTCTAAGAGTGAGTACGTAAGTGTGCGTAATTTCTATGTAAATCTCGCGAATGTGAAATATGCAGACAAATATATTCAACACGTATGTCTCGGAGTAAGCATGTGTGTATATATATATATATATATATATATATATATATATATATATATGTATATATATATATATATATATATATATATATATTACATATATATATTATATATATATATTATATATATTATATATTACATATATATATTATATATATATATATTATATATATTATATATTATATATTATATATATATCTATATATATATCTATATCTATATATATATATATATATATATATATATATATATATATATATATATATATATATATAGTGTGTGTGTGTGTCTCGCCCTCTCTCTCTCTCCACACACACACACATCAATGCAAATGTATATACACACACACACACACACACACACACACACACACACACACACACACACACACACATATATATATATATATATATATATATATATATATATATATATATATATATATATATATATACCCGATTTCCCGTAGCGTTGTGCCCAAGAGGTCATCCGCCCTCCCCCAAAATGTCCGAGGTCCCACTCACGAAGAGGCCGCGGTCAATTGGCGCATTGCCCCCCCCCCCTCCCTCTCACCCCCTCCCCGCACACCTGAACGTGTTAATTGCCGCCGAGACATCCTGCGCCCCTCCGCCGCCCGCAGCACCTGCACATTACCGCGCGAGGCATAACACGGCCGATTCCCGCCATCCCTGTACTTAGGTTACCCTCGACCGCGTGATTGGCTATTTTCAACGCGAATATTACCGTCGGCCCGAGAGCATAATCGCGGTCCGCGCCCGTCAGCCAAAATAAGAGACGGCCAAAAAAAAAAAAAAAAAAAGGGCGCACCCCATTTACATTTTCCGTCTGTTTCCCATTTCTCGCTATAAAATTTCAATTCGCATCAACAAGGTCGGCCAGAAGAAGTGCATAACAATCATAACCAAATTAGAGAGTAACGCTCATCACAAAAAAACCCTCCATCAGAAACCTTAACCCTCATCACCCATCAAAAATATATCGTAAAGAAAGGAAAAAAAATAAATAGCATCGCAATACTGCCCAAAAAGTGCCTGAACACTTCCTGGCGCTCTCTGGCAGCGATACCCGGCAATGAGTGGCGGTTTTACGCAACGTTTTATCCCGAGTGTCAAGCGAGCGCCGCGGCCGCTATCTCGGGCGCTAACCCGCGAAGCCGCTCGCGCCCGCCCCGCGAAGGTGCCGCTCGCCCCGGCCGCCGCTCTTGGTGGCAAAACTGCGCTTCGCTGTTTATTGCTCCTACGCTGCCGTTCTGGCCCTGGCTTCGGCGCTACAATATATGCAAATGACTTGAGAACTTCGGCGGAATGTCTTTCGGAAAATAACGTTAATCCGACGACAATTTGGCGCTCGTTTTAAAAACCGCGCGCTTATTCGGACAAGCGATTCCCCGCCCGAGTCTACGGCTTCTTCACGAAAGCGTTTATCGAACTCAAAACCAAGGAAGATTATTAAATACATCGCCGGAAGAGTCCGACGAGAGGGCCGCTAAAATTAACAAGTAGAAAACGGGAATCAAGAGAATTTAGCAGAGACTCGCAAAATATCTCGGCGATGACGCTTAAAGAAAACGAACAACTTGGATAAGAAGAATGACAAAAAGGGAATGAAGTCCTTTACATCCGCTGTTCAATTTTTGGAAATCAATTATACGTAAATCATGGAACACTACATGACGAGCTTAGGCACAAGACAACTTGTGTTCAGAATGAGAGAAAAAGAGAGAAAGAGAGAGCGAGAGCGAGAGCGAGAGCGAGAGAGAGAGAGAGAGAGAGAGAGAGAGAGAGAGAGAGAGGCCAGGGAGAGAGAGAGAGAGAGAGAGAGAGGCGATTATAGAAGAGAGAGAAGCAGATACAGAAGAGAGAGAAGAGAGATACTCAGAGAGAAGAGAGAGCAGCAGACACAGAGAGAAGAGAGAGAAGCAGACACATAGAGAAGAGAGAGAAGAGAAAGAAGCAGACACCGAAGAAGAGAGAGAAGAGAAAGAAGCAGACACAGAGAGAAGAGAGAGAAGAGAAAGAAGCAGACACAGAGAGAAGAGAGAGAAGAGAAAGAAGCAGACACAGAAGAGAGAAAAGAGAAAGAAGCAGACACAGAGAAGCGAGAGAAGGCAGAACGCGCCGCCCCAGATCTTCTCAAGCCGGTGCCTCCCGTCAGCATAAAAGCTCGCGTGATCGTAACAGGTAAAGGGTCCAACAGGCATCAACTGAGGCGATCTTTGTACCTGATCAATGTCAGTTCTCCTTGTGGTGATGGCGAGGGAGGGTGAGGGGTGGGGGTGGGGGTGGGGGTGGGGAAGACGAAGGAGATGGGAAGGACGGTGTGGGGGGAAAGTGGAGGTGGATGGTGGAAGGATAGGTGGATGGATAGGTGGATGGTGGTTGGTGGATGGTGGAAGGTGGACGGTGGAGGTAGAGGTGTAGAGTGGAGAAGGAGGTAGAAGTGGAAGTTGGAAAAAAAAAATATATATTATATATATATATATAAATAAATCAAACAAAAACAAAACGAAAAGGAACTAAGGACAAAACGCCGAAAAGAAAAGAAAAAGCGAAAAAAACAAAACAATAAACAAGAATAAAAAAAAAATCCTTTAAGACCAAGAACCCCACGAAAACATGTCCACATTAAATATCTATTGCCTTGTCATGTTAATCTCAAATGCAAATTACAAACCAAGGAGGGAGGGAGGTGGATAAATAGATAAAGGAGAGGAGAGACGAAAAAAACAACTTCCAAATTACAACGCTTCGTGGCTGATCTGAATGCAAGTCATTTCCTTAAAAATATATAACAATAATGTTGATGATGATAATAATAATAATGATAATGATTATGATGATGATGATGATAATAATAACAATAATAACAATAACAAATAATAATTAATAATAATAATGGCAATAATAATAATAATAATAATAATAATAATAATAATAATAATAATAATAATAATAATAATAATAATAATAATAATAATAATAATAATAATAATAATAATAACAATAACAATAAAAAACAACAGTAATGATAACACGAAAAAGAAGAAGACGAAAAAGAAGAAGACGAAAAAGAAGAAGACGAAAAAGAAGAAGAGGAAGAAGAAGAGGAAGATGAAGAAGAAAAAGAAGAAAAAGAAGAAAAAGAAGAAGAAAATGAAAGAAAAGATGAGGCAGAAAAAAATCAACAGACATTCCCCGCACGACACCAACCCCGCCAACTATTAATCACAAGACATATACATCAATAATGAACGCAAACTGGCACATCCAAGGGCCCGGATTCGTAAATCACCTTAACAAAAAAAAATAAATAAACAACGAAGGAGAAAAAGGTGAAGAAAAAAAAGAAGAAAAAGAAAAAAAAAAAACAACTTTAAAATATTCAAAATCTAGAGGACTTACTAAGGATCAGAAGATGCTTCATAAATCACCCAGGAGTTCATCGAAAAGTTTTATGGCTTGCAATTTAAGATCAAATATTAATTAAGTCTTCGTCAAAGCCTCTCCCTCCCTCCCTCCCTCCCTCCTCACCCCCACTCCCCCACCCCTACCTCCTCCCACCCCGCCCTCTTTCCCCGAAGGCAAATAACAAATCACATAAAAAATATACCATGTCCCAAGCTCATCTCCTCCGCAGACCAACCAGCGGCAGAAAAAACGAGAGATTGCGGGCATTAATAAATACATTCAATGAGGGTTGTTTGTCGCGTCTCCCTATGTACTGTACCCGAGCCGTCGCTTCTCGGAACAGACAGGGAAACTTCTGCAAATATTTTTTTTTCTTTTTTTTTGTACTGGATTCCTCGCCATTCATGCGAAAAAATATAAACATTGCAATTTAATGCTTTGAATACTGTATTAAATGTAGGTTTGAAGGTTTGCGTCATATATATATATATATATATATATATATATATATATATATATATATAATATATATATATACACACACACACATACATACACAAACATATACATACATATACATACATATATGTATGTATATGTGTGTGTATATATGGTAATGTGTAAGTATATGTATATATATATATATATATATATATATATATATATATATATATATATACATATGAATTAATATATATCTATATCTATTCATAAAAATATATACATACATACGAACATGGCATATGCACATATACATATGTACGCACGTATACATATACATGTGCATGTACACATGTATATGCATATGTACGTATATACAAATGTGTATATGTACGTATATACACATGTACGTATATACATATGTGCATCTGTACGTATATACATATGTGCATCTGTACGTATATACATATGTGCATCTGTACGTATATACATATGTGCATCTGTACGTATATACATATGTGCATATGTACGTATATACATATGTGCATATGTACGTATATACATATGTGCATATATAAATATGTACATATATACATCTATCTATCTATGTAGACATATATATATGCATATAAATATATATATGTATATCTGTGCGAGGCCCCGTTGTTCTGCGGGCCCTCATTAATAAATCACCCGCATTAATATAGAATGTCGCCCGCATTAATCTGTCACCCTCATTTACCTTAATGATGCGCGAAGGACCAACAAAAATACATTACCACGTCACGCACACAGTCGGCCGCGCGGCGCTGTGATCACTCACCTGAAACACAAAATAAATAACACATGCGTTAAATTCCGATCACAGAAGCGGGAACAATATTTCACTTTTTCAAAAAATGAAAAGGACAAATATTTCAATATAGAGCATTTGTATGGCACAAGATATCAGTGTTAGTATTATTTAATATTATATATATATATATATATATATATATATATATATATATATATATATATATATATATATATATATATATATATACATGCATAGTTATACACATATGTATATATGTATACAATTGCATATATAAATATAATGCATTTATATATACATCTACGTCTATAGGTAAATCTATATACGTATTTCACTATATACGTATTTCAATATATACATTTACATGTGCATAATCATAACATTTTTTTTCTCTATTTCTTGCTTTGTGGAAACAGTATCTTGAGATGTGTAACGCAGAAGGAGTGTCACGTGCAAACTACAAAGTTGGTAGGGTGTAAATAATGAATGAATTCCAGGACTCTACGACAAAATCTCTACCAAAAAAGAGTGCAACTGTGAGATAAAAAAAACAACAATTCTACATTCCCTTTGCTTCGTCTGTTCTTAAAAAAGAAGAAAAAAAAGTGAAATATACAGATTGGTGGATCGACCCCAAGCAATTAAATGCATAATGAATATTCATACGAAAAACATATACAAAAAAAAAGGTGCATGGCGAGAACTTCAACATACACCCAACAAGAAGGATGACACGTACAAAAAAAAAAAAAAAAAAAAAAAAAGGAAATAAAAACGCGAATGATGATAAGGTCAACGATATGACAAAAATCTTATAAAATAACCAAGAGCCCGAGTTAGAAAAACGGACATTCATATTCGACATACATATTCATGCTGCCCCCACGATGGCGGACGCAGACCCTGGACGAAGGAGACCTGCCACCGCCTCCCTCCGCGACCCCGCACTGGGACGGAACTCGGGTCTTCTCACGGCGAGGCAGAAGAGTGACTGAGTGGGGGAGGGAGAGGGAGAGGGAGGGGGAGAGAGGGAGAGAAAGGGAGGGGGAGGATAGGGAGAGGGAGGGAGGGGGAGGGGAGAGATAAGGAGGGGAGGGAGGGAGGGAGGGAGGGAGGGAGGGAGGGAGGGAGGGAGGGAGGGAGGGAGGGAGGGAGGGAGGGGAGGGAGGGAGGGAGGGAGGGAGGGAGGGAGGGAGGGAGGGAGGGAGAGAGAGAGAGAGAGACAAAGAGAGAGAGAGAAAGAGAGATAGAAACAAAGAGAGAAAGAAACAAAGAGAGAAAGAGAGAAAAAAAGACAAAAAGAAAGAGAACCAGACGCAAAAAAACAAAAACGCACGCGCACACACACACACACAAAAGCCTCGCAAATAACAAGCACACACGACCAGAAACGCACACTCCCGCGCGCACCTTGTTCCCTCCTTATCAATTTCATCAGCGACTTGCATAATTTAAGGACCATATTTTCGTCGCGTGTTTGGAGGGTCTGTGACGCTGTTACCACCCTTCCATAAAATATTCAAACGACTCAAATTATTACCTCAAAGCATTTCTTAGTTCGAACCCAATTAGACACTGGAAAAGACAGCAGCTATTACGGGTGTTTTGTTTGCATTTGGATTCACATTTTTTTTCTTTACTTTACAAAAGGTTTCTAACAAAGAAGAAGCGTAGTACGTTGGGATTAATGTACATACACGCACTCACGCACTCACGCACGCACGCACGCCCGCACGCACACGCACACGCATGCACGCACACAAAATATATAGATATATAGATATAGGGAGAGGGAGAGGGAGAGGGAGAGGGAGAGAGAGAGAGAGAGAGAGAGAGAGAGAGAGAGAGAGAGAGAGAGAGAGAGAGAGAGAGAGAGAGAGAGAGAGAGAGAGAGAGAGAGAGAGAGAGAGAGAGGGGGGGCAGACAGATGTACAGACAGAAAAAGAGAGAGAGAGAGAGACAGATAGACAGATAGAGATAGAGAGAGAGAGAGAGAGAGAGAGAGAGAAAGAGAGAGAGAGAGAGAGAGAGAAAGAGAGGGACAGACAGACAAGAAGAGAGAGAGAGAGAGAGAGAGAGAGAGCGAGATAGAGATAGAAAGAGAGATAGAGAGAGAGAGAGAGAGAGAGAGAGAGAGAGAGAGAGAGAGAGAGAGAGAGAGAGGGGGGGACAGACAGACAGACACAGACAAAGAGAGAGAGAGAGAGAGAGAGAGAGAGAGAGAGAGAGAGAGAGAGAGAGAGAGAGAGAGAGAGAGAGAGAGAGAGAGAGAGAGAGAGAGAGATACGCAAACATAGACACACCGAAGGCTAAAGATACTGACAATGGAAGAAACAGGAATCGATTCGACGGGGGTAAACAAGTCTAGAATTCCACTCACGAGACGTCCAGGATTTTGTCTGTGCCTGAAAGGGGACGGGGAGGAGGGGGGAGGAATGGAGGGGGTGAAAGGGAGGAATGGAGGGGGTGAAGAGGAGGGGGAGGGGGTGAAAGGGAGGGGGAGGGGTGAGGAATGGTGGGGGGTGAAGGGGAGGAATGGAGGGGGTTAAGGGGAGGAATGGAGGGGGTTAAGGGGAGGAATGGAGGGGGTTAAGGGGAGGGGGAGGGGGAGGGGGAGGGGGTGAGGAATGGAGGGGGTGAAGGGGAGGGGGAGGGGGTGAGGAATGGAGGGGGTGAAGGGGGAGGGTGAGGGGGTGAGGAATGGAGGAAGTGAAAGGGAGGGGAAGCGAGGGAGAGAGGTGAAGGGGAGGGGGAGGGGGTTAAGGGGAGGGGGAGGGGGTGAGGGAATGGAGGGAGGCGAAGGGGAGGGAGGGAGGAGAGGTGAAGGGTAGGGAAGAGTGGAGAGGGGTGTGAAGGAGAGGGAGGGGTGAAGGGAGGGGGAGGGAGGGAGGGGTGAAGTGGAGGGAGGGGGGTGAAGTGGAGGGAGGAAGGGGGGAGGCGTGGAAATGGGGAAATGGGGAAGAGGGGAAGAGGTAAAGCAGGGAGAATGAGGGATAAATCTAGAAGACAGGAGGGGCTTGAGAAGGGGTCGAAAGGGGAAGAGAAGGGTGAAAGGGGGAGGGGAGAGGGAAGGAAAGGAGTAGGGGAAAATCGCCGATGGGAGAGAACAGAGGAAGAGGGAGACGTATGGAGAGAAGGGAGGAATAGGAGACGGAAGGGGTCGAAGGAATAAGAAAGGTGAGAAGATGATAAGAGAAAAAAAAAGAGAGCGGAGAGGATCGAGTGCGAAATATGACAGGAGAGAGGCGAGAAGAGAGAGTCTGGTTAAGTCTACAGAAAGTGCATGAGAACTACAGCTACAGATCCCGACAGTTTATAAACAGAAGAGCGAAAGAGTGAGGAAATGATCCCTGTATTTTCCTCGTCTTTCCTGAGACACAATAGGCTCGTTTCCCACAATCTATTTCAGCTAATATATTTCTAGCACGAATAACATCATCGTAGATCAAATCCCTGCGAAATCAGAATATAATGGAATAATAGAAAAAAATAAAACCCAACAGATAGAAGAAAGAACGAAAGAAAGAAATGAAGCCTCATCATGAATTATGCGATTTTATGATCAATCAAACCTTTGATTACAATAAGAAAGCAAAAAAATATCTCGCTATTAAAGGCGTCTAAACAAGGTCACAGGCTAATCGCACTTTTATAGACATTATCATCATCAAAACACATAATGCCTTACTTTCCCCCCTTTTTTCCTGTTGAATAAAAGGATCGTATATCTCTTTATTCAAGAGTGAGTGAATAAGACCTAGCCTTATTCTAATTAATTCTGTGAGTAAAATTAATTGTGCTTGTGTTAATTTTGTAGACGGTGTGTGCTCGCGCCTGTAGATATGAATAAACATAGACACATGGTTATACATACGCTCACTTGCTCGACCAAGCGACCATACAAATACATGAGTCATCTATATTCATATTGAATGCACACTCAAAATACGCCTGCAGTGACCAGACCATATATCGAATTCGCGCTACATTAGTCAGATCTCTACGTCCATCAATATAATACAGGCGCATTCATAGCAAACTGCCACCTGAAGGGATGACATATTAGCGTGTATTCATTAGATTTCATCGCGCCTCTGCTGGTCCAGCCCTGAAAAATGATGAGCCCATACTTCGCTTGGTAGAAAGCTATATATATCCTTTGATGCAGTGCCAGGTCGCCTTTTGGAAATTTCTAAATAAATTAGCGGATTTTGAAAACGCTTTACAGCAGGAGACATCACCATAATTTCCATGAGCGGCCTTTGCTCATCGCTGCACTCTTTCAGGGGGCGCTCGACGCTGGGGTCCCTTCGCTCGGCCTGCTCCTTCGCCTCTTTCTAGCTTCCTTTTTTTATAACGACTCACTCACTCTCTCTCTCTCTCTCTCTCTCTCTCTCTCTCTCTCTCTCTCTCTCTCTCTCTCTCTCTCTCTCTCTCTCTCTCTCTCTCTCTCTTCCTTACCCTGCAAATCTTCGCCCCTCCCTAGCCCTCCCCCCACCACCACTCCCCGCCCGCCGCCCTGTTCGCGTCCTCTCATCCTCCCCGTCCCCATACCCCCCCTCCCACTCCTCCACTCCACCGAACCTGCCCTCCCTACCCGTACCCCTCCTCCCCCGGTCACCCCCTCCACCCCCGTCTCTCGCCCGGGTTGGCGGCATAAATCAGGTGGCTGGACCGCTCGTGTTGGGTCGCTACAGGGGGCGTAACTACACACCCATTATCACCCCGCAACTGTCACCCACCCAACCCGTCACTCTCTCGTCCCTCTCCTTCTCCCTCGCGATCGCATCTTCGTCCCCGAGTGTGCGTGCGCGCGTGTGCGTCCGTGTAGACTACGCAGGTACTTCTCTTCCTTTGCTCCCTTTTCTTCGGTTCATCTCGTTCTTTCTTTTCGTCCTTTCATCCTCGCCTTTCCGTCTTTCCTGTCTCGTTCTTTATATTTCATGGATCTTCAATATTTGGACTTGGTCGTTTCTCTCTCCAACCCCTTGTTATCTTTCTTATTTATTGAATTCGTCACCCCGTTTGTTGCTTCGAACTAAGATAGAATTATCTCTCTTCTCATTTTTTTCTCTTTCCCCTCTCGTTCCTCTCCCTTTCTCTTCTCTCTCTCTCTCTCTCTCCTTTTTCCCCTCTTACCTTTCCCTTTCCCTTCCCCTCTCTCTCTTCTACGAGTAAGCAAGGCCATCATGGGTATCATGTCTAATTCACCTCATTCTCTCATCACAAATTAAGCTAAAATCTCTTTTGAATCTGCTGGGACACTCTTACATATCGTGTATATATCGCACAGTACATTCCACGATCGACACCATACCGTGCCGGTACACACAACCCCCCTACCTTCCCCTCTCCCCCTCCCCTCCGTCCCTCCCTCTACTGCCACCTCTCCATTATGTCCAACCCTCATTCATCATGATCCTAACATCAGCCAAACACCATCCTCGCACTACGGTAAACAATCTATCTATAGCGGCTCATTCATCCTCTTCCTCCACCACACAAGGTGAAAAAAGTGTCAGTAAAAAAAGGAAAATGGGCTACCTCGCCTTAACCATCTCGCCCACAGCCATACACGAAGCGCACACGGATATTGAAACAGACACAATCAGTCGAAACAGATTATGAAACCGAGCTGGACATACAGGCAAGCAAATGCACAAACACGCAAACACGCGGCAAGCAATCGCACACACACACACACGGGCGCGCGCGCGCGATACACATAGACAATGGCACAGACATACAGATACATACATACATGCAAAAACACAGACACAGACATACACGAGCACACAAAAGAGTCCCTAACTTTGAGATCTTCTCCCCCAGGCATCGTGTGTCATGCCCCACACCCCCTTCGCCCCATAACTGTCACACCGCCGTAACATCTAACATCCTATCACCACTTAAACCGCAAAGTTGACTGTCTAATAATACAGTAATTATGGCGGGCCCGCTGCCGTCCCGTCAACAG
>NC_091553.1:13783880-13793880 GCF_042767895.1 Penaeus vannamei
TTCTAAACATGTCGTCCACCACCATCGCCGCCCCTGCCTGGTACGGAGGGGGGAGGGGGGGGAGGGAGAGGGAGAGGGAGAGGGGTATTTAAAATCCTCCCTCCCCCCCACCCCTTCCTTCCCCCCCTCTGCCCCTGTACCCCTCTACCACCCCCGCGCGCAAAACACACACCCTCCCTTAACATATATAAATAAATGAATGTTAAATAAGTGTCCCCCTGCAAATATGGCTTCGCTTATCACGTTCCGTTTTTATTTCCTTATCTCTTATTACCTCCTTTCCTTATCGGTCCTCCGGATCTTCCGACAATAACGAAGAGGAATGCGGGTGGGAGCGAAGGCGAAGGAAGGAGAGGAGGAGGCAAAGGGGCGAAGGAGGGAGGAGGTAAAAGATGGAAGAGAGAGAGAGAGAGAGAGAGAGAGAGAGAGAGAGAGAGAGAGAGAGAGAGAGAGAGAGAGAGAGAGAGAGAGAGAGAGAGAGAGAGAGAGAGACAGACAGTTTTAAACAGAGAATCCGAACCAATCTGGTTCCCGAAGCTATATATAAAAAAAAAAACGAAAATAAAACCCCCCCCCTCACTAAACTCAAAAAAAAAAAAAAAAAAAAGAAAGAAAGAAAGAAAAAAAAAACGAAGTGATGACAAAGGCAAAGTCAAACAATGGCGTCAACACGGGGCCAACACGCCACACCGCCATCGCCTTAATTATGCACATCTAATCAAATATTCAAAGGATCCACAGGCCGAATGTGCTGTGACAAGAAACAAGCATCGCTAATCAACTGTTCGAAAGATGATAAAAACATTCGAACACCCACATGGACCCCGAAGGCACAGATGGTGTAAGTGTTCCCTCGCGCGGATTCGCCAAGGAGCCAATCGGATTCGCGAGCGCCGACCGGTAAGCAGTAAATACACACACTAAAGAAGAAGAAGGAAGAGGAGGAGGAGGAAGAGGAGGAGGAAGAGGAGGAGGAGGGAGGAGGAGGGAGGAGGAGAAAGGAGGAAGGAGGAGGAGGAGGAGGAGGAGGAAGGAGAAGAAGAAGAAGAAGAAGAAGAGCAAGAAAAAGAAGAAATAGAAAAAAAAGAGAAAGAAAAAGAAAAGAAAAAGAAAAAAAGAAAAAGAAAAAAAGAGAAAAGGAAGAAAAAAGTTTCGCAAAAGAAAAAGAAAAAGAAGAAAAAGTTTCCGCGAATTCGCACCCTCCCCTCCGGGCAAAATTGAACGCCCATCGAAATCCTGCCACAACCCTACACGCCCCCCCCCCCCTGGCGCCGAAAAAGAATCCTTCCTCTTGCCGACGACCTCAGCGATGACGCCCTACATGATGCATAAATACATGTAAATAATTTACACATGCATATTCGTATGTATATACATACATATGTATATATATATATATATATATATATATATATATATATGTAAGTATATATGTATATATGTATATACTTATATACATATATGTATATGCATACATATATGCATATATGTATATGTATACATATATAGATCTATGCATAATTATAGATATATGTATATATATACATATATGTATATATGTATATATATACATATATGTATATATGTATATATATACATATATGTATATATGTATATATATACATATATGTATATATACATATATGTACATATACACATATATGTATATATATACATATATACATATATATACATATATGAATATATGTATATATACATATATGCATATATGTATATATATATATATATATATATATATATATATATATATATTAGCATCTATGTATATATATACATATTAGCATATATGTATATATATACTTATTAGCATATATGTATATATATATACTTATTAGCATATATGTATATATATACATATGTGCATATACATACATATATGCATATATGTATATATATGTATATGTATACATATATGTATATATATGTATATGTATACATATATGTATATATATGTATATGTATACATATATGTATATATATACATATATACATATATACATATATGTATATATATACATATATACATATATGTATATATATACATATATACATATATGTATATATATACATATATACATATATGTATATATACATATATACATATATGTATATATATACATATATACATATATGTATATATATACATATATACATATATGTATATATATACATATATATACATATGTATATATACATATATATACATATGTATATATACATATATATACATATGTATATATACATATATATACATATGTATATATACATATATATACATATGTATATATACATATATATACATATGTATATATATACATATATATACATATGTATATATACATATATATACATATGTATATATACATATATATACATATGTATATATACATATATATACATATGTATATATACATATATATACATATGTATATATACATATATATACATATGTATATATACATATATATACATATGTATATATACATATATATACATATGTATATATACATATATATACATATGTATATATACATATATATACATATGTATATATACATATATATACATATGTATATATACATATATATACATGTATATATATGTATATATATACATATATATACATATGTATATATATGTATATATATACATATGTATATATATGTATATATATACATATGTATACATATATATGTATATATATACATATGTGTATATATGTATATATATACATATATACATATATGTATATATATACATATATGTATATATATACATATATGCATATATACACATATATACATATATGTATATATATACATATAAACATATATGTATATATATACATATAAACATATATGTATATATATATATACATATAAACATATATGTATATATACATATATACATATAAACATATATGTATATATACATATATACATATATGTATATATATACATATATACATATATGTATATATATACATATATACATATATGTATATATATACATATATACATATATGTATATATATACATATATACATATATACATATATGTATATATACATATATATACATATATGTATATATATATACATATATACATATATGTATATATATACATATATATATACATATATACATATATGTATATATATACATATATACATATATGTATATATATACATATATACATATATGTATATATATACATATATACATATATGTATATATATACATATATACATATATGTATATATATACATATATACATATATGTATATATATACATATATACATATATGTATATATATACATATATACGTATATGTATATATATACATATATACATATATGTATATATATACATATATGAATACATATGTATATATTAAGTATATATATACATATATACATATATATACATATATATACATATATGTATATAAATATACATATATACATATATATATATATATATATATATATATATATATGCATACTCTCCAATATACATATCTTGGCGAGAGGAAGGAGGGTTGGAGGATAACACCGGCCGGGGGTGGGGGTGGGGAGGCGGGGGGTCTCGTCTCCTATATTATAATAAATCAAAGCCCCCCCCCCCCCCCGCCCCCGCCCCGCTGGGAGGGAAAGGTGCTCACGAGGAAACGTATGTATGAGATACGATACGTCGCGGGTTAAAAAGGGCCCGGCTGGCCTGGCGGTGGAGTCCCCGGCCGCCTCGCACCTCGCCACACGCATAGCTCTTAATGTGAGGAAGTATGTGTCCATTACCATACATAAATAAAGATCACCTTCAAAATGCAAATGCTGTGACTCCGCGGAGCCAGATATTAAACGATCACAGCGTTCGGTTCCCCGCGCAGCATTCGCACGCGGCGGCATACTTCGCTATCGCCGGAACACAATAAAAGGCCGAGGGAGATGCATCATCCGAGCCTATGCGCCCGGGAGCAGGCGCCACACCCCTGCCAGACGCACAACCAATCATAAGCGCCGCGTCTTCTTGAGTAACTGGTCGCCGCGGCAGCCTCGGGCGGAGACTAAATGGGCTAATATGTACTTGTAGGTGGCGACGACGAGGTCCCGGCGCAGGCCTATAAATGTAAATGCAGCTGGGTGTTGTGTCCTTTCATGCATATGGATTCCTAAAGATACGGATTTGCATTTATGTTAAAAGAAATGTGATTTTAAATTAGGAAGGTTACGGGCCTCTGTGGTTTTTTGCATGTTTGGCTGATGGTGCGTATGCATTTGGGGTTTTCGTTTGTTTTGCGGGGGGCGCGCGGCGGGCCTCTTCGTGCTTCAGAAACGAAATTACATTTATTTTTCTCTCCGCCTTCTACACGCGGAATTCCAACTCGGGGAACAGGGACGAGGAGGTGGAACGGCATCCCGAAGACTCAGCGTCGCTCTCCCTCGATACTTGTAGGAGACGATCAGAATTAAATCGAAAATCTCGACGAACTGCGGACGCGTCGCCACACCAGAGCGACTTTCACAAACACACACAACATACACAGAGCCAACACCGCCGTCCTCTCTCTCCTTTCGGCTGGAATACCGACATCGCCGAACATAAGGGTATATACATATCTCGACGCATCTCTCTTTTACCTTTTCCATATTAAAATATCCAACTTCCCTTTCACTTCATCAGTGTCATTAGCTCGAGGTACGTTGAGTCACAGGTGTGCACAAATAGTATGAACATATGCGCACACCTATGCTTATATATTTCCTAAATTACACTCTATATGGAATATACATTCAAGTTATATAAAGAGATGAACGCGAGGATGAAACTCTCCCAGTAAACATACGGAAATACAATATACATGACTATATACATAAATGCATAAAAGTGATAAAACAAACAAGTACGTACATACATACATCACCATATATGCATACATACGAACAGCTCTCACTTCCCCCCCTAACCCTCCATCCCCCCCCACTCCTCTTCAGCGGTTACCACCCGAAGCGCCCCTCCCCTACCCCCCTCCTCGCCCGCCCCTCGCCCTCCCCTGATCCACCTCCAACCAACCACAATAAAGTGTACAGTCACCCTCCAGCAGGAGCACATCTCAGCGCGGCGGCCGCACGGCTCGCGGCTCCGTCCGCCGCCGCGATCGCCGCCCCAACTTCTCGCTTGATTAAAATGACAAATTCCGAAGTGAGAGAAGAGCGCAAAAACAAGTTGGGCGGGACTCGGTCGGTGCATTAAACACCCCAAAGGCCGGCTAGTAACAATGCCACGGTCGCATTTATTCATTAAAATATTACACGCATAAAAACAGCTTCGGGCTCCGGCTACGGGCGGCGACTTCTACGACTCGCTGTTTGTTCGTTCTCTTTTCTTTTTCTTCTTCTTGCTTTCGTATCATATTCCGCGGGTTTATGATAACGAAGAGGAGATATGAAGAAACAAAGAGAGAGATGAGACAGAGAAAAGGGAGAACACGAGCGTTCTCGACCGAATACCGACAAACACATAAATAGTAAAGAAACTAAAAATCATTCCACCTCATCATCTGGAAGTAATAATAATAATCGACGCTATAATCACCACCCTCCTCCCCATACCCCCCCCCCTCTCTTCACCGTCACCCGGCCCCTGCCTCCCACCCTTACGTGCCTCGCCTAAGCTCCTCCCCTAGCTCCCCCCCTCCCCCTTCTCTCTCCCCTCCTCCTCCTCCTCCTCTCCCTTCCACCCACTCTCCTCCCTCCCTTCCTCTATATCTCACTATCTCCTTCCCATGACGACCCCAGCCCCCCTCTCCTATCCTGACCCCCCACCCCATACTCCACACCCTACCCTTCCATTCCCCTCGCCTCCCCTCCTCCTCCTCCTCCTCCTCCTCCCTGGCCCTCAACCTGCCTCTCCTCCTCCTCCTCCCTTCTCCCTCCTCCTCCTCCACCTCCTCCCTCCTACCTCCTCCCTCCTCCCTCCTCCCTCCTCCCTCCTCCTCCTCCCTCCTCCCTCCTCCTCTTCCTCCCTCCCCCTTCCGGCCCCCCCTTATCTACCTCAGGTCTATAAATGGGACCATAATAAATACTAGGCTCTGTTCGTCCTTCCCTGTATGATTAAGCATATTTGGACTGCTCGGCCCGTTTTCTATGAATACACGAAACGAGTCGACCATTTTTCACGCCGTCGACTGCTTGGAACAGGTGAGAGGGAGAGGGAGAGAGAGTGACCCACGTCCACCATTCCATTTATAGATTTTTCCTCTCGAATTCCTTCCTAATTATTAGTTCTCTCTCTCTTTCCGCCTCATACGGAGGATGGAGCTTTATGTAATAAAAAAAGAGCTTTTCTTATCTGCCTTAAAAAGAACTGCATAACATTAATCACAGCGCGTACAATTACTGGATAATAAAAGTTACATACACACTAACAATTTCTCGTTATCTCGTCTTCCCGTTTTCTTTCATGTTGGTCCAACTCAAGAATAATGATAATAAAAAAAAAAAATACCGGCAACCACCTGCTTATTATTCATCCAGGGAATTGTTGCATTCATCTGCTCAATAGTTAACGATGATGGAATATTTACGCCGTGTATTAATTATCAATTTGTGATGGTACTTCCAAGCCGGGTATAAAAGGCCCCAACATTCCCTGAAAACAGGTGGCGCACGCGAACACCGTCGTGTCTGCGTATCTGTGAATATATATGCATACGTATGCCAAAGGAATATAAAATGCGCTCGGGAAACAATATATAAAAGATGTACAGAGGAAAAAAAACGGTGTGGAAGGGAAGAAGGGAGGAAAAAGAGAAGAGAAGAGAAGAGAAGAGAAGAGAAGAGAAGAGAAGAGAAGAGAAGAGAAGAGAAGAGAAGAGAAGAGAAGAGAAGAGAAGAGAAGAGAAGAGAAGAGAAGAGAAGAGAAGAGAAGAGAAGAGTAGAGAAGAGAAGAGAAGAGAAGAGAAGAGAAGAGAAGAGAAGAGAAGAGAAGAGAAGAGAAGAGAAGAGAAGAGAAGAGAAGAGAAGAGAAGGGAAGGGAAGAGAAGAGAAGGGAAGGGAAGGGAAGGGGAAGGGAAAGGGAAAGGGAAAGGGAAGGGAAGGGAAGGGGAGGGAAGGGAAGGGAAGGGAAGGGAAGGGAAGGGAAGAGAAAAGAAGAGAAGAGAAGAGAAGAGAAGAGAAGAGAAGAGAAGAGAAGAGAAGAGAAGAGGAGAGGAGAGGAGAGGAGAGGAGAGGAGAGGAGAGGAGAGGAGAGGAGAGAGAGAAAGAAAGAAAGAAATAGAGAGAGAGAGAGTAAAAAAAAAAAATAAATAAATAAAACATCAGACAGACAGACAGAAATAAAAGCCAGCGCGTGTCTGAGTATGCGTGCATGATCTCGACTACTCATCCCTTCCCTGTCTTCTACACGATGAAGGGAAAGAGAAATGAAAAAAAGAGAGAAACACACACAGGCTATAATTACGCAACTAATTAAGATAAACCCTACTCCCCCTCCCTCCCCACCGCCCCCCCCTTCTAAAAAGAAAAAAAAAAAAAAAATCCCGATCCACGACCAAGATAAGTCCGCCTCATCTACCGTCAAAGAGCCAGCCGTCAGAATCTACCTCGACCCTTCGCGCAAGTCGACTGTATCTACCTCTGTCTGTAACCCCACCGCGTGACCCCTTAAATCTCTCTCTCTCTCTCGGCAGAAATTACCTTAATGCCAGGCCCGCGCTATGCCTCCGGGATATATAGAAAATAAATTACCGCCACAACAACGACAGCGCCAGACGCACGCACTTACGCACACACACACACACAAGCACACGAACACACGAAAAGACTAAAGAGATTAAATGAGGAGAGATACGAAGAGAGGAAGAGGGGGCGAAGGAGATGCATTTGCTCAAGAAAAAAATAATGATAATAATGATAATGATAATGATAATGATAATAATAATAATAATAATTATAATGATAATAATAATAATAATAATAATAATAATAACAGCAACAATAATAATAATACAATAATAATAATAATAATGATAATGACAGAAAAAAAGATTAACATATCGATAAATAAATAAATATAAACACACACGCACCTACATAAACACGCATATGTAACTTCACGAGGAATTTGCCATGAGGTAATACCTTGGTCTGCGTCTCTCCCTCTCCATCTCCTATCTTGTACACAGCCATATCTGATAAGGCACTATAATGATAAACTATAAAGACTCCGATAACAAGGACACAAATAAGCATGATGATGATGGTGGTGATGATGATGATGATGATGATGATGATGATGATGATGGTGGTGATGATGGTGGTGATGATGATGGTGGTGGTGGTGGTGGTGATGATGGTGGTGGTGGTGGTGATGATGGTGGTGGTGGTGGTGGTGGTGATGATGGTGGTGATGATGGTGGTGGTGGTGGTGATGATGATGGTGATGATGATGATTTTTATGAACATTAATGAAATATTCGACCCCCCCCCCCTTCCGTCGTGGTCTTGACATGGGAGCAGAACTGGAATAATAACCACAATCACAGCAGTAATGAGAAGTACGGGCCACAGATACTTATTAATGACTCAAATTATAGACAAGTTCTGACAGCAGGATATGAATAGGGAGTCGAGGAATGTTCTGACAGCCTCCCTCCCCCTCCCCCCCTTCCCCCTCTCCTCCCATACGCCATTCCTTATCTTCACAACCTCGGTGTTCCTCCTCTCGCTCCGTCCGCCTTAGTACGGGGTCTCAGGGTGTATATGCTGTGGGATCTGAGAGTCCTGTTCTCTCCCTAACTCCTTAAGTGTTTTCTTTTTCTTCGAGAGACCAGGAACGTGTACGTGTGACTATTTTATAGCGTGTGTCTGCACGTCGGTTTCGCCATTTATCTGTGCGTCAGCTTGCCTCAGTAGCTCTTTACTTGGGATGCCCTCCCTCTCTCCCTCCTCCTCCTCTTTCTCTCTTTATCCTTCCTCTCCTTCTCTTTATTTATTCATGTTCTCTCTCTCTCTCTCTCTCTCTCTCTCTCTCTCTCTCTCTCTCTCTCTCTCTCTCTCTCTCTCTCTCTCTCTCTCTCTTTTCCTTTCCCAAGGGCTCTTTCACTATCTCTCGGCGCCTCTCTCGTTTCCCATCCGCTCCTCTCAACACGCCATTACACAACAAACCCCATTTCGCCATTAACCCAAAATGCGAAGTGAATTAAACATGGCGCCGTTGCATGAGTAAGGTTAATAAGCTAAATGCAATATAACACCGCTCAGGAAAACGCCGGTGTGATACAAAAAAATGGGCTTCAACGTTGAATAATACATACAACGAAGGCCCCAAGAACGGAGGCCCCAAGAACGGAGGCCCCAAGAACGGAGGCCCCAAGAACGGAGGCCCCAAGAACGGAGGCCCCAAGAACGGAGGCCCCAAGAACGGAGGCCCCAAGAACGGAGGCCCCAAGAACGGAGGCCCCAAGAACGGAGGCCCCAAGAACGGAGGCCCCAAGAACGGAGGCCCCAAGAACGGAGGCCCCAAGAACGGAGGGGTTCTGAACGCGACACGAGCCAATGGACAAAACACTCCGCCCGATTCTTGGGAGCTTGTTCAAGGCGATTATGAACAAAGGTGAGAATTAGTGAACAGACTCTTTTGTTCACATGATGAAGACGTCTCGGGGTCGGCTTAGTCGCGTGCCCGAATGGCGTTGGGACATCAAAGGCGGAATTAGAAACAAAGTGTTGACACCGACATCCGGGGACCGCCACGGTGGGAATTCGAGAAATGCTTCGCTCTTTAGATAGAAAAAATGTTAATTCGGGAAGGCTTTGATAAATTGGGAAAGCTAGAAAAGTTGAACGACAGAGCACGAGTGAGATATCGTTGAGACAGCCTACTGGTAAAAGTTTTACTTCCGAGTTATCAAATACCTTTATTTCTAAGCCAAACATAATACGAGGTGGAAGATATGAAGAGGCATACATAGAATATA
>NC_091553.1:13801380-13836380 GCF_042767895.1 Penaeus vannamei
CAGGAAAATTCGAAACGGCCTTTCTTTGTTTCCTCCCCGTCCTTTTTATGCCGGAAAGACGGGGAAAAAATGAATTATATTACGCACTGTCAAATTTAACAAGGACGAAAAAGGGAGAGAGAAACAGAGAAAGAGAAAGAGAGAGAGAGAGAGAGAGAGAGAGAGAGAGAGAGAGAGAGAGAGAGAGAGAGAGAGAGAGAGAGAGAGAGAGAGAGAGAGAGAGAGAGAGAAGAGAGAAAAATAGAAAGAGAGAGAGAGAGGAGAGAGAGAGAGAGAGAGAGAGAGAGAGAGAGAGAGAGAGAGAGATAGAGAGAGAGATAGAGATAGAGATAGAGATAGAGAGAGAGATAGAGATAGAGATAGAAAGAGAGAGATAGAGATAGAGATAGAGATAGAGAGAAGAGAAAAAGAGAAAGAGAAAGAGAAGAGATAGAGATAGAGATAGAGATAGAGATAGAGATAGAGATAGAGATAGAGATAGAGATAGAGAGAGAGAGAGCGAGAGAGAGAAAGAGATAGAGAGAGAGAGAGCGAGAGAAAGAGAAAGAGAAAAAAATTACACGGGGGAAAAAATGAGGAAGTTAGTTTAGATATAATGATACTCGTTCATCATCGCAACCCTACACTTCCGCTCGCAAAGAATAAAAAACGATTACATACTGCTGGAAGCGGGGCGCAGAGGATATCCATTGAAAACATACAATTAACTTTATATATCATGTTTTCACGCTCATCCTCGTTCCTCCTCCCTGCCCCCTCCCCCCCTCTCCCCCCACCGCCCTCGCCTCCCCCGCTCGGCCCTCCCTCCCACCTCATTTTCCCTCTCTCCCTCCCCCGCTCGGCCCTCCCTCCTTTTTCACTTTCCCTCTCCCTCTCCCCCTCCTTTTCCCTCTCCCTCTCCCCCTCCCCCTTCTTTTCCCTCTTTCTCTCTCCCCTTCCTTTTCCCTCTCCTTCTCCCCTCCCACTCCCCCTCCTCCTCCATTTCCCCCTCCTTTCCCCTCTCCCTCTCCTCCTGTCCCCTTTCCCCTCTTCGCCAGATCTCGCTTAGTTAGGTATCAAACCTTATATCCTTCACAAATCACTGCAAGTGTTCGCAGTTCCGAGGGAGGAGCAATTTGAACCCTTACTCGCGCGCGCTCACGCGATGGACTCGCCGGCCACAGAGGGCGTAAATGCACAAAACAAACAAACAAACAGCATACAACATATATACATACATATAAACACACACGCAGACAGACAGACAGACACGGACAAGACAGACAGACGGAGAAGCAGACACAGACAAGACAGACAGACAGACAGACACGGACAAGACAGACAGACAGACAAGGACAAGACAGACAGACAGACACGGACAAGACAGACAGACAGACAGACACACACACACATACACACACAGACAGACAGACACACACATGGCGAAACAAAAATCCAAACATCTTGCCCGCGAGGACACAATAGCTACTTAGCTCGCGATAATTGTCAGCACTAGGTCGCTGGATGGGGGGGGGAGGGTTGTTGTGGGGGGGAAGGGAGAGAATCCACACTCGCAACCCCCCCCCCCTTTATTCTTAGGACTGACCCCGCCGCACTACCCACTTACGACCCCTTCTTAGCCACGCTGAAGTCGAGAAACAAAACGCCGCAAAGACGCTGAGATTGAGGCGAGAGATGAGTCGAGAGACGAGTCGAGACATAAGACGGAAAATGAGACGAGAAATGAGACGAGAAATGAGACGAGAGATGAGACGAGAGATGAGACAATAGATTGAACCAGCGACCGGGCGGGGTTGAAGCTCGGGGGGGTTGGAGGTGGAGAGGGCGGCACGAGGTAAGCCCCGAGAGATAAAAAATTCCCCGTTAACCTCGGAAAGGGTTCCAGCGAGTGAGCTTCCCGCGTGTAAAGGAAAGAGGCAACGGCCGCAAAGTGGCTCCGGTGCCGCGTCTTCGGAGGCGCCGGCGGGAACGAAACGGCGCGCTCTTAACACTACCCCTTAAACGCTCTCTTGTTTCCAGATTAAGCTGATTTTATTCGCTTCTTTAACAGGGCTCTTTACCTCCTTCTCCTCCTCTTCCCTCCCCTATACACCCTGCCTACCCCCAGGCACCCTCTTTCTCTCCTTCCCTCCTCCTCCCCCCCCTCCCTCCCTCCTCCTCTCCTCCCCTCCCCTCCCCTCCCCTCCCTCGCTCCCTCCCATTTTCCGAAACACCGAGCGAGAGAAAAACACCAAGACCCACCCTACTCAACATGTGCCGTAATGCATAATTAACATTATAATCAACAAAGACGCCAACACAAAAAAGAAAGAAAAAAAGAAAAAAAAAGCCGCGGGAGAAAGAGCAACACCCCCCCCCTTCGAACTCAACATCTAACCCCCCCCCCCCGCCATATCTAAAGTACCCCCTCCCCCCACACCAAACCCCCCCAAACCCCTACAAAAAAACCCTCCTCCCCCCACCCCCATCGCCGAACTTAACCTCCATTCCAATTCCCCCCCTTTCCTTTCCCCCCTATACCAAGCCCTTCAAACCCTCTACAAAACCAACCAACCCCCGCAGCCCCCCCCCCCGCTCCCTTCCCCCTCCCAACCCCATTAAACACAAGAGCAAGTGCGCGCCGTCGAGGTGGTGATCTAGCCGATGTTTTCTGGGAAGCAAAACTAAGCCCAAGGAAAAAACAACAGGGCCGCCGTACGGCGAGGGAGGGGTTAAGGAGGAGGGGGGGAGGGAACGCTAAGGAGGAAGGGGGGAGGGTAAGGAGGAGGGAGGGGGGGGGTCACGCGACCGGTACATTCAAATGCAACGATTCTCATCCAATTCACGCGAACTTCCAGCATGAGAAAAACAACATAATATTCCAATTTATATACAGAAATGGACAATCCAAAGCGAATGTTTATGCAAATGAAATACAAATGATATTTTCTAATTCCCTGCCTGACGTTCATGGAGATCTTCGAACAAAAATATTGTAATGGCTGGCACGCTATTCCTGTTTTGACCTCGGGAGGTTGAGAGGGTCAGATCAAGAGCTTGAGGTGCAGATTCCTCCTCTTTTCGGGCGAGCGCAATTTCTTATGAATTACACGAGCCTCTATGCATTTTTCAGGAGGAGGCAGCGAGACTCCTTCGCCCCGGACACACAGCCGTCTTCAGGATGGGGAAAAAAGATAAGAGAGGGCGAGAAGGGATTGGGTAGGGGAAGGAAAGAGGGGAGAGGGAGAGATGAGGGGAGAGGGCAAATGGGGAAAGGGAAAAGAAATAGATAAAGAGAGAGAGAGAAAAAGAGAAAATGAAAAAAATAGAGAAATATATATATATATATATATATATATATATATATATATATATATATAGAGAGAGAGAGAGAGAGAGAGAGAGAGAGAGAGAGAGAGAGAGAGAAATCAGAGAGAGAGAAAGAGACAGAGAGCGTGAAACAATTTCTTTTCAAACTGCTTAGTCAAACAGTTTCGAACAAACTTTTCAAATATATTACACTTCGCCATAATGAATAAACAAACATAAAAATTCAACGTCAACACCAACTCCGCCAATTTTCATGATTCCTTCTTATCATCAATCGGGAGAGAGCCATCAAAATCTACTGCCATCATTTATTACTGTCACATATATTCATCAACATATTCATTACTTCCACCATAATTAGTCAAAGAGTAAAAGAGGAAGAACGGCAGCAGGCTCTCTCTCTCTCTCTCTTTTTTCTATCTCTCTCTTTTCTCTCTCTATGTCTCTCTATGTCTCTCTCTCTCTCTCTCTCTCACACACACACACACACTTACACACACACACTTACACACACACACTTACACACACACACACTTACACACACACACACACACACACACACACACACACACACACACACACACACACACACACACACACACACACACACACACACACACACACACACACTCACACACTTTTAAATCTAATATCTTCAGACTGCATTTTACGGCGACACACCTTTCTCAGAAATTAAGTACATCTCCGGCAACACAATTTAAGGGCTTTCATTCATTCATCATTTCATTTCATTCATCGCTCTCAATAATTTAATGTCGCTTTACTCAGGCTTGAAAAACAGCAGAGAAAACCATACATCCCATTTTCCATTTTAATTATATACTCTTGTCTCAAACAACAGAAGAACGACGTGGAAAAGTCTAGGGAAGGTCTATGTCCAACAACAGATCGAAAAAAAAGGAAAAAAAAAAGGTTGAGAATAGGATAGAAAAAAATTCTATTCTTCGTTAATAATCATCATCGCTTTCAGTCCATTTCATCTTCAGGAAATCTCGCTGAATCAGTAACGTCCCAATCCATATTGTTGCGGCCTAAACCAACCACGCTGAAACGCCGATCGAAATGAAATCCAAAATATTAAAAAACAAATGAAAACACACACGAAAAAGAGAAAAAGAAAGAAAGAAAGAAAACACGGACGATAAAACAGACGATAAAACATATGCCTAAAAATATATTTTAACATTTTTTTTCCGAGTCTTTCTCTTCTTTATCAATTCATTTCCCTCGCCGACAACGGGGGCGACTGCAGGCAAAACAAAACGCCGTGCTATGCGATATCTCAATCATTAATAGAATTTGCAAGTAGCGCCATCCAAGACGAATGTGACACGAGGTGCGGCGTGTCGAAAACAAAATAATTTGCATTTCTTTTCCGCCATCAATAATTCCTCCGGCGGTAGTTATCACACGCAGCACCAACGACCTCGGTCACGGCAGCAGGACAAGCGCCGGTTACACCTCCTTTTTCTTGCTTTCTTTTTGCTCCTTTTTTGCCGGTCTTTCTTCACACGGTTCCAATTTTATTTGTATTCTTTGCTTGCTGCAGCGACGCGATTAGTTATTAAGGAGACGCTGCATGACGGAGGGGGTGCGCGGAGGGGGGGGGGGAGGGGGGGAGAAGGGCAAGGGAGAGGGCCGGACAGTAGAGGAGAGGGAAGGATGAGGGAAGGGGGGCAGATGGGGAAGGGGAAGGGGGATGGGGAGGGGAAGGGTATAGATGAGGAGTAGGGGAGGGGAGGAAGATAGATGAGGAGGAGGAAGAGGGGAGGGGATGCGAGGGAAGAATAGGAAGAAGTTCATCAATGGTAAAACCCTGCAATCATGGCCAGGGAATCTGAACATTATCATATGCATATATATACCCTCAAATCAGACAGTGGAAAAAAAATAGAAACACGATGACAGCAGCGTGGACACTTTTTTTTTTTTTTTATCCAGGCAGCAAACTACTGGTGAAATGGGCAGCCCCCCTCCCCCTCCCCCGCACTGCTGTCACTACCCCACCACCTCGTATTCCTCCTCCTCCTCCTCCACCACCTCCACTTCCATCTCCTCCTCCTCCACCACCCCCACTTCCACCTCCTCCTCCTCCACTACCATTCCCACTTCCATCTCCTCCTCCTCCTCCACCACCACCCACGCAGTCGCCCACACTTCAATCTCCACCTCCATCAACCTCCACCACCTCCACCACCTCCACCTCCACCGCCTAGGATAATTCCGTCACCTTAACCAACGCGGACAACAACAAGCCCACGTGTGTATATATAAATCGAAATTTTTTTTGTATACAATATTACTTTGCATATAAATTCTCTTCAAGAGGGCCTATTAGCATATAAAACGCGCCCGTACACAGCGGTGCATAGGTTCCTACTATATCACAGTACATCAAGGCTTATCGCGAGCTCACGTTGCCATCAGATCAAAACACGACCGAAGAATGGCTGAGGCGTCCAATAAAGGTCTATCAAGTTTAACATACGACTGCGGGCTATGATAAAAGAAAACATTGCGATATAACAGATGGCCGCGGACGATAATAAAGGAGTGAAGTCTCAGGAGGCTGGAAGAAGCAGGCAGGGCGAGCAAGCAGAGGAGGAGGAGGAGGAGGAAGGAAAGGGAGGAGGAAGAAGGAGAGAGAGGAGAAGGAAGCACAGGGAGGAGGAAAGATATGATAAGGAAGGAGGTAGGAGGAAGGATAAGCAGGAGGAAGCAGAGAGAGGAGGAAATATAAGATAAGGATGGAGAGGGAGGAGGAGGGAGGAAATAAAGAAGGGGGCGAAGGTAGGACGAAGAGGTAAGCGTAGACTGCAGAAGGAAGAAGTCTGAGAAAAGATGGAAAGGTCATGCGAAATAAAAAGGAGAGAAGGGGATGGAAAAGGAGAAATTTGAAAGAAAATTAAATATGAGGTAGATCGCAGGACGGATAAATGAACGTGAAATTAGGATAAAAAGATAGAAGAAAAGGAGCGGATAGGCTTGTAACAGAAGGAAAGAGACGGAATCAAAAGCAAAAGGAGGTAACAGTGACAGGAGAAGCAGAGAAGGACAAGCCAGGCCAGGAGAGGAACCAGGAGAGGACCTTCTTGCGCGAGGACGAGTGTTGGCGCGCGGCCCAGGCGACCGCGGGCTTCCTCCCTCTCCGACGGGCTCGTGGCGGCGGCGGCCAGCTCAGGCGAGGCAGAGCAAGGCAAGGGCAGTAGACAAGGGGCGAGGCCGGGTCAAGGTCAACAAGAATAGGGAGGCTCCCTACACCGGCGTGCTTTAAGTTTCGCGCAGCCGTTTCGCATTCGTTTCGCGCAGCCGTTTCGCGATATCTCCCGCGATGCGCGACGTTGTCCGACCACGCGGAGCAGGAGATGGAAGTTCAAATGGCAAGAAAAAAACTTCGTCCTGAGCGCGATGATGCAAGCATTTCGTGAACATCAAAATTTTGTGACATTTGGCAGGTCTAAGCAAGCCCAAAAGCCTTCATATATCCCCGTTTAAACATTCCTTTGCAATACATCCAAATTCAATACAATGCCTCTGTACATTGCACACACACAGGACTTCATAATATTTACCTTGTAAACATCAACATACGTATAAATTGCCTTCATGTGTGTGCCCCGAGGGAATACATAAGCATCACATTCAAAAACAACTATTTAAAAATTAGGGGGAAGCAACGACAGTTACAAACAGCAAACGGCTTACAAAACAGCCGCAAAAGATGAACAAACACACAGACAAGTAAACAAACAGCGTGAGAGAGAGAAAAAAACGGGTGCCATGCAGATATATCTAACGAAATAAGAAGTGCTCTCGGTGTGGCAACCTTGTGCTCGGATCAAAGTTTCAGAGGTCAGCAATAAATATGTTATGGCAACAAACAACTTACTCTAAGTCACTCGTAGCGCTGCGAGAAGACGCCATATCAATATCGAATAAGGCGTAGGGAGTGGAAAAAAATGATGAAAAAAGGCATCGTCTTCTGACACACCATGCAGATAATCCATTGCTAGAAATACCAACTGTTTCGAGGCATCGATACGTGTCCCTTCTTCCTTCTCTGAGACTACATTATTCAACAAAACAGAGAAAATGGAAAGAAAAGAAAAAGAAAGAAAAACAAAACAAGGAAGGAAAAGAGAGAGATGAGAAAAGAAATCCATATAGAATACAAAAAAAAAAACGTACACAAACTCAAAAGAAATCAGGAAAAAAAATCTTAGAGAGAAACAACCTGTGTGAGTCACCCCCCCCCTCCCCACCTACCTCCGGAGCGCGCATCGAAACCTGAATTAAAATGTTTGCTAGTGTCCCATCCCGCCTAAAAGCGATACCTTGTTTGGCCTATGTGTGCTAAAAAAAGGGGGCCCAAAATTCTTACTCTCTCTCTAGCGTTTGGCAGCAGCAGCATCGAAAGTGCAAATACGACAAAAATCTTCTCCATTGTAAAGATAAATACACATTCGCACAGCCATTCGCGCGCACACGCACACTACGCACCTACCCTCACATGCACGCAACCACATCGCACTGCACATGTATGCATTTACAAATGTACCTGCACGCACACCAAAACAACCACGCACACGCGCACGCAGGCGAACACGCACGCACATACACACACGCACACGCACACTGCAAGCCCTTCCGCACATCCTACAGAGCCTCCAGTGCGACATCAAAAGAAACACGAATAAACAAATAAATAAAACAAATCAAACGTCGAAGTTCAAGTTCTCTTGAACATCTGTGGTGAACTTTAAGTAATTACTTATAAATGTTCTCTAAACTTCACTCCTTGTCAGAAATGTAATCTCAGACTCGTTTTGAAAAATTAAACGTTGCCTTTAAGTTTCATGAAATTTTATCAAAATCTTATATCAATCTTATAACCGATTTCGGATTATCTTAGGTGTTCAAAAGAACACTTAACATTCATCCAAACCTTTCAAGGAGACTTGATGAAAAAAAACAAAAGTAAACGAAACAAAATCAAACCGAAACAACGAAAAAGTAATAAAAAAGGCAATCAAGAACGGCCCTTAGAGAGACCTACAAAGTGGTCTGAATGATGTTAAGTGTTCTTCCGGGCTGGTTAGAACAACTGAAATAACACCCACCTGGTTCACGTTGTCCGGTCTAAAGGGCAAGGGAGGCGACCAACCAAGGATTCTTACCTGAAAGGAAAAGCAACCACGTGAGGAAATTGTGCCAAAAAATATCAATGAAAATGGCTGTCATGGAAGAAAAAATAACAACACTTTAGAGTAAACATGCTCTCCCTATCTCTGAATGTGTCCGTTCCTGTGAATGCAAATATGTAAACGTGCTGCTCATGTAAGTACAAACATATGTGTACACAGGTGTATATATGATTATATATGTATGAATCTGTGTACTGTATGTATGCGTGTAAACTAACACAGACACGCTATACGTTGATTACTTGTGCAACCATCATTAAAAGTCATTGATCTGTATTGACCGTAATAGACTCTTATTAATCATTTCTATGTCGTATGCAAATAACCGACTTCTTCAGGTGGCAACAGTTACTTGAGCATTACCCTGTGCAAGAGTGGCAAGTCTGAACACTAACGGCCGTATAGAATAATTACCATTATAACCTATCGCCTTGTTAATAGCGCTTTCGGGTAGTTAACGACACGGCTACCGACTAACACTCAAAGACAACGCTTCACAGTACGTCACTTGTGCGTTTCCAAACTCTAAAACCAAAGTGCTTGCTCGATCGTATCTTCTGTTCTGTCATTTTACTAGAAAAATGCTTGTCCAACTTCAATCTACTTTCCTGTTGAGTCTTAAAACCGCTCCGTTGCAATTACTGTTTTATCCGCTTGATGATGATGATAAAAAATAGGATCCGATATCTGGGCGATTCTCTTAAGCGGGGTTTTGTATTCTTAAGGTAAACCCCGTTACGCCAACCCTGAGCTAATTTGTCTAGCAATTCCAACAGCTGAATAAAACATAGCGCCATCGCATGATTAGACTTAATAACACAAATGCAATACTGTTACTTCGGGCGTCTTAAGAAACGACGAAAGAAAGACAAAGTGAATGAGAGAGAGAGAGAGAGAGAGAGAGAGAGAGAGAGAGAGAGAGAGAGAGAGAGAGAGAGAGAGAGAGAGAGAGAGAGAGAGAGAGAGAGAAAGAGTGAACGAAAGAAAGAAAAAACTTGGGATGAATAAAACATTGGCATCCACATGAAAATTCCAAGTTTCTTCAAAAGTTAAATTATATGCTTGCGTGTACAGATATATTTGACACTCAAGCATGCTGGCTATATCAATTCAATGACAATAGAAAAACTATCTTTCACATACAAATATAAAACTATTTCTCAGTCTAACAGGCTTGGTTCTCTACGATACAGTGTACTTTGCATGACGGAAGTGCACATTCGTGAAGGCGAGAAAAAGGAAGTGAGTGAAGAAAGAGAAAGAAATTAGGGGGTGATGGGAGGAGGGAGGGAAGGAGACGGAGAGAGAGGGGGAGGGAGGAAAAAAGAAGAGGGAGGAGGAAGGGACTGGGAGAGCAGAGGGGGGAGTGAGTGAGAGATAAAAATAGATGGATAGATAGATAGAGAGAGGGAGAAACAAATAAAGAAAGAAAGAATGAAAGAAAGACAGACAGACACACCTAAATACCTCCAACGTTTCAATTCAAAATCACACCGTCCACTGTGCACAAGAGAAAAAAAATATTCAAACGCAAAAGAAAAACAAAAATAGAAATAAATAAATGCAAAATCAAGCGAAAACACAGGCCAACTGAAATTAAACGACAAAGTAATAAGTAAAGAAAAAAAACTGTGCTTGCGTTAAGATACAGTTAGGCTCAAAATCCCATCCCCCACTTGATAGATTGATTTAGGGTAAACGCATCATACACTAATCAACCGAGTTAATCTAAATACATAATTACCAACGATATTCAGATCGCAAATTAAACATTCTCGTGTAATTTTGTCAGCGATAATCACCAGAAGTAATCCTGGTACATAATTAATCCTCAAAATTTTCGGAGCTCTTAATAAATATTTCAATGTATTTTCCATTACGCTAATCCCCTCTCATTAATCCTAGGCGAAGGTAATCCCACTAATATCAAACAGGAGATTCAATTCCCGATGCCCATTAAAAACCAGGAGGAGGACGGGAAGGACAGTGTTCTCGGGCCGGGCGGACGGGGGCCATCTGCGCCGCCGTGCGCTCGCTCGCGACCCCGCCTGCGCCTGGGCTTAGGGTAGGGGGAGGGGGAGGTAAACTGAGATTCGATAGATTAGATAAATTGTATGTATGTATGTATGTATGTATGTATGTATGTATGTATGTATGTATGTATGTATGTATGTATGTATGTATGTATGTATGTATGTATGTATGTATGTATATAGATAGATAGATAGATAGATAGATAGATAGATTACATGAATAAGACAATACGTATACACATTTATTACATACATCGCGCGCGCAGGCACACACGCACAAACACACACACACACACACGCTAAAAGCTAAGATAGATAGACTGAAAATCTATCGATGGACAGATCCACAGCGTGAGAGAGAGAGAGAGAGAACGATGAACCGTAACCGATTTGTACCACGAAATGAACGTTCATGAAGATATCAAAACCAAAGGCAATTAAGCGTTTTTACGTCTTTTTCTGAAACCTGACTGCATAAAAAGTAACTTTCATGCATATAAAAATAAATATGAGTTTTCGGTACACGACATATACAATGGATCTTCCAGAAAGCACAAGAATCGTCTATAATTGCCGCAAGAGAGAGAGCGGGGGATTATAGGCGTTGCGCGCAGGGCTCGGAAGGTCTAATATCCTATCGCATCCCGCGGACACTGGGAGAAGGCCCTCTCATCGCCACTATAATTCACCCTCGCAGGGCCCGCGTTGAGGTCTTGTATGAACAAAAATATTCCATATAATTCGAAGTTCCTAAATTATAGAGCCGGAGTGGATCACAAACTCCCCTCACCCCCCTCCCCCTCCCTTGCCTCCCTCCCTCCCTCCCTCCCTCCCTCCCTTCTCTCCTCCTCCCTCCCTTCACCCTCCCTCCCCTCTGCCCCTACCCCTTCCCCACCCCAAATCCCCTTCTCCACACCCCCTTCCCATTCCCCTTTTCCCCTTCCCCCGCCCATTTCTGTACCCTGGGAGAATCGCGCAAGCTAAAGTGGCCCTTATCACCCCATCTGATAAGGGCTCGCCGTTAGCCAACAGAAGCTGAAAACTCTTATGAATAAATGCGAGATTTTGCGCATGTCCTTCGCAAAGATCTCTTCTTACATCCCCATTCACAGTCGGCGAGATCGTCCTTCTGAGGCTAAGGATACCAGACCTCCACAGAGTTGTAGGATAAGTATAGAGGTAATGCGAGGGGGGAGAGGGGGGTTGAGGGGGTGGTGAGAGGGAGGGCAGGAGGGGGTGGTGAGAGGAAGGGGGTAGGGAGGGCATGGTAAGGGAGAGGGAAGAGGGGGGTAGGGAGATGGTGAGAGGGAGGGAAGGAGGGGGTGGGGAGTGGTGGTGAGAGGAGAGAAAAGGGGAGGAGGTAATCAGGGTGGTGAGGGGGAGGAAGGGCGGGAAGGCAGGGTGGTGAGAGGGAAAGAGAGAAGGGGGAGCTATGGGGGAGGGGGAGGAGAGAAGGGGGAGCTATGGGGGAGGGGAGGGGAGGGGGAGGGGTTGACAGCCATACCCCTTGGCAAATATCACGAATCAATGGAGTCACGATCAAGGGCAGACATTAGTTCACGTGATGAGGGACGCGGAGGGAGAGCGGCGAGCGGGGAATTCATGCACGTGGGAGGGAGGCTCTGGTTTCGGAATGCGTGGGGAATACACACACGCACACGCACACGCACACGCACGCATACACACACAAGCACACACACACACACACACACACACACACACACACACACACGCACAAGCACACACACACACAAGCACACACACACACAAGCACACACACACACAAGCACACACACACACAAGCACACACACACACAAGCACACCCACACACAAGCACACACACACACAAGCACACACACACGCACACGCACACGCACACGCACGCATACACACACAAGCACACACACACACACACACACACACACACACACACACACACGCACAAGCACACGCACAAGCACACGCACAAGCACAAGCACAAACACCAACATACACACCTATATTATATATACATACATACATGCACACATACATACATGCAAACATACATACACATTCATATTGATAGATATGTATCGTCTGTGTACACATATATAAGGAATATCTCTAAATGAATGCGACGAAGACATGAGCTAAACTTAAGTCTGTGTAAAGCTGCATGTCTGTGAGGAGACTGAGGTACTGTGTTTGTTTTGTAAGAATTATAGTTCTAAGTATGCTAGAGATGATATATATATTTATTTATTTTTCATCATAAATTATCTTAATGTTTAATCGCACAACAGTGGAATTGGTAACTAATACTTTCCTTTCAAAATGACAAAAATAATTAATATATTTGCCGTAAGTTAGAAAAAATACGATGATTTCAATCATGATATTATCAACAGTAAAATTAATAGTAACAATTATCAACATAATCAAAATGTTAACAGTATTACCGTGATTTAAAATAACAATAGTTCTCAATTCGCGCAGAAAAGAAAAAAGAAAAAGAAAAGAAGAAACATTAAGAACAAGAAAGAGAAAAGCAAAGAGAAAGAGAAAAAGAAAGAGAAAGAAAGAGAAAAGGAAAAAAAACGGAAAAAGGAACAGCAAAAAGGTTTAAAAAAATATAATAAACAAAAATAAGACGAAAGAAAAAAAAGAAAAGAAAAACAAGCGGGCCCACTCACTCCCAATAACCCCACATATTGCACAGGATTAACCTCGTACATCGATTGCAGAAAAGGAAACGCGATCCTTATCATCAATGACGTGGATCAAGAAAACGAAGGACGAAAAGAGAAAAAAAAAAGAAAGAAAAAATATCCACGCACTGATGACTCGAGTAATAATGCCCCCCTTCCTCCCCTCCCCATTGAAACCTCCTTCCTCCTCCCTCCACCCTCCCCCAGTCTCTCCCCTCCCTCCCTCCCCCTCCCCCACAGTCTCTCCCTCCCCTCCCCTCCCTTCCCCCTCCCTCACACAGTCTCCCCTCTCTCCCTTCCTCTCTTCCCCCTCCCCCTTCTTCCCCATAGTCTCTCTCCCTCCCCCACTCCCCCACAGTCTCCCCCTCTCTCCCCCTCCCTCCCCCACTCTCCCACAGTCTCCCCCTCCCTCCCCCCCTCCCCCCACAGTCACTCGTGTGGGAAGACTTGCCACGTGACCTTTCCGAAAGATGCGCAAATAGAGGGGTCGTCCCAGCTGCTCTACCAAATACTTGAATAATTAACATCACGGACTTGAACAACAGCTGAAAACCTGGTATAGGGTGTGGCAAAAGCAGGTAAGCCTGGGAAATGAAAGCCGAGAGGGGATGGGGGGGTAGGGTGTGGAGGGAGGAGGGGGAGGGATGATGGGGGGAGGGAAGGGAGGGCGGGGAAAAGCGGACATTGCGTACAGAGCATCAATACTGTATTTGCTACGAAATGAGGATCAAGAAAAAAACGAAAAAAAAAAAATCCCACTAACCCCTAAAAAAATTCATAATAATAAATCAATCACAACACCCATTTTTATTCCCTGACTCTGTGTGTCTATCTGTGTCTCTTTCTCTCTCTAGCTACGGAATGAGGAACAAGAAAAAAACGAAAAAAAACACTAACCTTTAAAATAATAATAATAATAATAATAAATCAGTCACAACACCCATTTTTATTCCCTGACTGTGTGTGTCTGTCTGTGTCTCTCTCTTTCTCTCTCTACGATTTCAGAACAAGCCCCTTCCCTCCCGTCAAAATGTCCTCTCTCGTGCCCATGTAAACGAACATTCTACACCCTCCCCCCCCCCCCCCTAAAAAAGTCACGCCGTTGGAGACCTTAAAGAAACGGCCCAACTTTACCATCCGCAACGTAACGCATCCGACTAAACTGTTAACATTTCACATCATTCATTCATGTCCAATCTTCAGATTTAAAGCACTAGCAGATTGGATTTCAGGTGCGACATGACTGAGGCAATGTAAATGGTAATCAACAAATAAGACCACCTTTCGAGAGAGAGAGAGAGAGAGAGAGAGAGAGAGAGAGAGAGAGAGAGAGAGAGAGAGAGAGAGAGAGAGAGAGAGAGAGAGAGAGAGAGAGAGAGAGAGAGTATGGAGGGGAGGGAAGAATAAAGGGAGGAGGGGAGGAAAGAAGGAAGGGAGGAGGGGAGGAAAGAATGAAGGGAGGAGGGGTGGAAAGAAGGAAGGGAGGAGGGGAGGGAAATGGGGAGGGAAGGAGGGGAAGGAGGGAGGAAGAAAAAAAAAGAGACGCTCCCAGACAAGCAGAAACACTGATAAATATGAGAGACGAAATACACTTGCCATTCCCTCAGTAACCTTTAAGTAATTCATTGAAGGTATTCTTCGCCAATGAAGGTCAAACAAAAGCCAGCGTGGATACAAGGGCTTTGAACATTTGTTATATACAAGGATAAATTGCGCAAACACATCAACAGCAACAACGAACGTCAGTGAAAGAGATACGGTAAACAACGTCACTAAAGCTCGTAAGAAGCTGAAGAATTGGGGAATTTTGTTCTCGATCCACAATGACCAAAATGAGGAGCTCGGCGGTCCCGCTGGATGCTCGAGGACCGCACCTCCCGCTTAGAAATGTTTATTCTAAGTGCTGTAACAGCTCTCCCCGCCTACATCCACTTACATCCTTACTTGATAAATATAACCAAAAGATCATTGTCGATCAGCATCAATATTGCTCATCACTACATAACAATTGGTATAATATATGTTGATGCGCCCTGGGGGGTAAGCTGCTGATTGGAAGTTAAAAGGCTGACCTTTCGTACACAGCCTTATTACAGCGTACACCACCGCACGTAACTTCATTCAGGACAAAAGGGGGGAAACGGAGGCCAGCGTTGCGTCCGTCGTGGTCGCCGGACCGCGACCCTCCCGACGCGACGGAGGTTTGGCGCTGCTTTCGGGGCCGTCGCGAAGGGCCACTCGGCACCACGCCGTTGTGCACAAAAGATCATAGTTCAGTGTCGCACAATCAATGGATAATTATCTCCTGTTAGCTTAATCTTCGTCGCCTCAATACAACATCTAATGCTTTACAATTCGACTTTTATTCTCCATTCTGTTTATCTCCTCTTCAGCCAACGACCGCGGCCGCGCACGACGAACCACGGCCCTCGGAACGCCCGTCGCAGAATAAAAAACAGAAAACCAACCAGTCATAACTGAACCAAATAAAATTGGTCTGAAATATGAGCCAAATAAATCAGATCCCTAGGTACCCCCTCCCACCCCCGCCCACCCAACCCGACTCATAATATAGCGTCGCCTGGCCATACAAATTGCATGGTGTTTATCCCGGCGTAACCAATGGGCCAAAGACTCATCATGCAAGTTGACCTACTACGCCTCTGTTAACATATTCAATTATCGTGCAACTGTGGCTAGTAATGAGCATGCAATTGCACTTATTTTACCAATTGTTCGACGGTGTATAAGGTACCAACCGATCCTCAAGACGGATGGAAGATGGAGGAGAAGAAGGGAGGAAGAGAAGAAAGGAGGAGGAGAAGAGGGCGGAGAATAATGAAATGAAGGACGAGGGAGGAGGAGAGGGAGGAGAATATGATATGGAGGAGGAGGAAGAGGGGGAAAAAGAGGATCAGGAATACGAAACAGGAACTAAAAAAAGGAGAGGACGCGCAAAAGACGACAACGAAGGAACATAAGGAGAAGCAAGTGAGGAAGAAAGAGAAGGGTATGCAGGAAGGAGGAGGAGAAGGAAATGACAAGAGGAAAGGAAATCGAAGTAGAGCCGGAAGAGGCGGGAAGAGGAAAGCAACGAGAATGAGCAGAAAGAAGCGAGACATGCGGGGCGCAACAGGGAGCCAAGAGACTGCAAACTTCGAAAATGTCAGACAGGAATAACTTCGGGTTGGGAAGGAAGATAGAGAGAGATGGGGATAGAAACAAATAGAATGATAGACTGATTGATAGATAGATCGACAAAGCCAGAGAGAGAGAGAAAGAGAGAGAGAGAGAGAGATAGAGAGAGAGAGAGAGAGAGAGAAAGAGAGAGAGAGAGAGAGAGAGAGAGAGAGAGAGAGAGAGAGAGAGAAAGAGAGAAAGAGAGAAAGAGAGAGAGAGAGAGAGAGAGAGAGAGAGAAAGAGAAAGAAATAGAGAGAAATTCAGATAGACTACCAAATAGAAAGACGGATAGACAGATAGTCAGACAATTAAAGCGAGAGAGAGTAGGCTAATGATGCAAAAAGCCGAAGTTAAGAGTATCCGGTTTAGGAAGCTGTGCGATCGTTCGGCCGAAGTGAAGAGGTATATGAAATGGAAATGACAGGAGCGAGAGGCAGAAGGAGTCAACGAGGGAGGGGAGAGGAGAACCCGCTAAAAATTCAGAGGTAAAAAAAGAGAGAGAGAGAGAAATGACGAGGGGACAGATCGAAAGTGGAGGGAGGGGAGGGGGGAGAGCGACGGGGCTTAGAGAGAGCAGCCGGGGAGGGAGAAAGAGAGAGAGAAGGGGAGGAAAGAAGGGGGAGATATAGGAGGGAGAGGAGAGAGGAGGAGGGATGGGAATAGAGTTGGAGAGGGAGTGGAGGGAGGGAGGGAGGGAGGGAGGGAGGAGGGAGGGAGGGAGGGAGGGAGGGAGAGAGAGAGAGAGAGAGAGAGAGAGAGAGAGAGAGAGAGAGAGAGAGAGAGAGAGAGAGAGAGAGAGAGAGAGAGAGAGAGAGAGAGAGAGAGAGTCGAAGGGACAAGGGGAGGAAGAAAGAGAGAAAGAGACAGGAAAGAGGGGTAAAGGGGGGAAGACAAGCCAACAAAACGCCCCGTAATCACTGCTTGACTTATGTACGAGGTGACTGCGAATGATGCGCCGTAAAAAAGGCATTGCAGGATTAGGAACTGCAACATTTAGCACGGCCGCGGGCACTTCCCACGACACAAACACGACCACCGGCACCGTGGTCTCTACGGTGCTGCAAGATGCATCAACCTATTCGGAAACTCAGGATACAAGCAGTGATAAACAAGGTTGATAAAACAACCACTGGCAACCGTCCCTTTCGCCTCCCGCTCTCTCCCTATTTTGAATAATCAACAAATCCTTTTTTTTTTTTACACTTATCGTTAAGATTATCTTTATCGTGATCATTATGAATGCTTGCTTAAACTCCCACATTTTTGTTATCAGCATTATTTTCAATGCACTTGTAAACACCACAATTAACAAAAAAACATTAGCTATAGCAATACTACGAATACTGCTACCACCAATGATAATAAAAGAGTTACAATTGCAATATTACAATTTTATTAGCAGGAACGGTTGCAATATATATCACACACGCAAAGTAAACAGAGAAATCATAACAAATAACCCCAAAACAACAACAACAAAAAACAACAACAGCGTCGACGCGGAGAAACCGAAGCAATGGGAGTCGAGGGAGGAAGAGGGACCTATCGGAGGGTGTTAATTAAATAGCGATCAACCAATGAGAGCTTTTTACCGGCACCGCAGTGAGAGAAATCAAACGGTGGAAGGAAGGGGGGGGCGTAGGGGGTAGGGGGAGGGGGAGGGGGAAGCGTGAAGGGGGAGGGGAAGGGAGAGAAAGAGGGAGGGGGCGTAGGAGGAGGAGGAGGAAGGGGGAAGAGAGGGAAGGGGGGAAGGGGAAGGGGGAAGGGGGAAGAGGGGGAAGGGGGAAGGGGGAAGGGGTAGGGGACGGGGAAGGGGGAAGGGAGTAGGGGAAGAGGGAAGGGGGAAGTGGAGAAGGAGGGGAGAGGAGGGGAGAGGAGGGGGGGAATAGAGATCTTCGGTGGTTGACGAAAACCGCAGTTGGTGGTTAAACAAGGGCTCCGTTTCTTTCTTTTTACTTCTTTCCCGTGGATCGAATGTGGCCGCGATGTCCAGGCCTAAACAAACCGGTCGGGCTTCTGCGTGACGCGGGCGGGGAAACGCGGAAATCGCAAAGTCGAAACGCAAACTGAAGAAACGATTTGAGGATATTAAAAAAAAGGCCAAAGACAAAAAAATAGTAATAATAAAAAACGTAACAAAAGACATTGAGGATAAGGAGTTTTCAGTACATTCAACTCCCAACTTCCCCGAATCTCCGCCTAAGAGAGTATGACATCGTCCTCGAGAGAGAGAGAAAGAGAGAGAGAGAGAGAGAGAGAGAGAGAGAGAGAGAGAGAGAGAGAGAGAGAGAGAGAGAGAGAGAGAGAGAGAGAGAGAGAGAGATAGAGATAGAGATAGAGATAGAGATAGAGATAGAGATAGAGATAGAGATAGAGAGAGAGAGAGAGAGAGAGAGAGAGAGAGAGAGAGAGAGAGAGAGAGCGAGAGCGAGAGCGAGAGACAGAAATAAAAAGAGAAAGACAAGGAGAAATAAAAAGAGAAATAAAAAGAGAAATAAAAAGAGAAAGAGAAAGAAAGAAAGAGAGAGAGAAATAGACAGAGACTGACAGATAGACACAGTACATTGACCTCCGACCCGCCGCCTCGAGAGTATGACATCGTCCCTCAGCACACCGAATGACCTCAGCGGCGTCATCACCATTAAGTGTAATATATAAACATGTGTAAGTCTCCCATCTCCCCCTACCCCCTACCCCCCCCCCCCCTATCTCCAATACATATAATTTTAAGATAGGTGTTGACATCGCCAGGCGCTCGCTCATTCGCCTTGATATATGGTGGAGAGCGAGAGAAGTCTTCAGGTGAAGTCCCCTTCGACGGGCACTGCAGGGCTGACCTCCCTCGCGCGAAAGGGAGAGAAAGAAAGACGCAAAACAAACGGAGAAATATTGCGGGGTTTCTACAATTTCGAAAAAAACATACATCTATATCTGTCTATCTATATATATATTTTATACATCATTCATGTATATATCTCCATATTCATATATTGATATATTCGTACATTAATGCATTTATTCATTTATGTATTCATGTACTTATACATTCACATAATATATATAGATAAGCGTATAGATATCGATATTAATATATGTTTATATCTATTCATTTATTCCTGCCCAGCCATGTTTTGCTCCGAACGCCCCGAGAGAGAAGCAAGGAGCAAACACCAAGTTTCGCCACAAGGAGGCACCCTCGCAGCACCGGTCGAGCGGCGGGACGAAATGACTTTAGCGTCTGAACAAGTACTTATCTCGACCCCAAGGAGCTAACAGCCCGATTCTGGTCGGCGCGAAGGCAAGAATCCATAATTGGGGATCGGATGAGGGCAGTTCGCGCTCGATGAAGCCCGCCGACCGCCGCCGACGGAGCCGACCGCACGGGCCCGAAACAAGACGGCAAATCTGTGCACGGGGCGGCCCTCTCCTCTCACACGCGGCCGACACGGTCTCCAAGCAGACAATGTAATCTCCGCATACGCAAATGGGCTGCCTCCCGCGATTACAAACAAACACATCGCCCATACACAAACAATCCCCTTGCCCCCGCCCCCACCCCCAGCAACAATAGATAGGTCCCCCTTCCTCCCTCTCCCCTCGCCACCTTGTCTGCGTCACCCTTACGCCGAGAGCCTCAATGCCTTACCTTGAGCCCCCCCCCCCCCGGCACATTCCCTTAGGGTATCCGCTTATGTTATGTATATGCTCAGATATGCTAGCGTTTATATGCGTGGTGTGTATATGCTCGCCTGGCTATGTCGAGTGCAGAGCCCCGGGGTGCCATATGCCTTGCTTACTCTCCCCTGTCTAAGCGGTCATTCCCAGAGACTTTCGTTCGCCCTTACCCCTCGCCCCTCCCCCCCCCCACGTCTCCGCCCCCCCCCCCTTCCCCTCTCTTCCCTATCGAAACAACTCTCGCTCTCTGCGAAATATTTCCTAATTGCTTGCGTTCCGATCCATCACTCTTCGTTCCAGGGACTCGATCTCTTTCTGTCTGTCTCTCTTCCTCTCTTCCTCGCTCGTTCTTCCCCATTCCACGCGCATCCTATTAATTACAAGAAGTCAACAAGACCCAGTGACAGGTGAACCAATGGGAAAAACGAACGAAAGACAGGGGGAAATTTTTATAGGGTGCCAGGGAGTGCCCAGCCACACATAACTCAAGGTGGCACACTCTACAAACACGCGCCCAGCACTGATTGCAGAGCCAGCTGCTACTTTGGGGGTGACGGGGGGGGGGGGGGCGAGAAGGCGGTGGGTGGGGGGGGGATTCATAAGGCGGGGAGTAGGGGGAGAGAGGGGGAGAGGGAGAGAGGGGGGAATAGGAAGAGGCGGGGGAGGGAAAGGGGTCAAAGACTATTGGACCGTTAGAAAGAAGGAACGTAAGGAGGGAGGGAGGGAGGAAGGAAAGAAGGAAGGGACGTAGGGAGGGAGGAAGAAAGGAAGGAAGGAAAGAGAAATGAACGTGGGAAGGGATGAAGGAATGAAGGAACGTAGTGGAGGGAGGGAGAGGGAGGGAGGATGGAAGCAAGGAACTTCGGGGAGGGAGGATGGAAGAAAGGAAGGAAGAGGAAGAGAAAGAAGAAAAAGGGACTTGGTGAAAAAAGTGGGGATAAACGTAGAAAATGAAGAGGAGAAATGGGGAAGCAAGATAGCAACAGAGGGAGGGGAAGCGTGGGCGGATCGGGCGGTTAACAGTAGGGGGGGGGGAGGCGTGGGTAGATGGGGCGTTGGGGGGTGGGGTGGGGGTGGGGGGATTTTAGGGTCACATGAAGACGACAGCAGGAATTGGGGATGTTTGTAAAGATGATTACATATGACAAATGAAGCACGACTGGGAAAACGATAAGTTAGAAAAGAAAACAACAAATCAGTAAACAAACAAACTAAGAAACTATATGTACATTTATACATATGTACGTATAAATATGTACATATACATTGCACAAACAAAACAAAACACACGCAACGAAGTACAACGAAAGCGAAATGGACACAAAAATTCCTTCCCAAAAAGGAACACGAATAAATGGCAAAGGTGACAAAAAAGGCGAGGAGCGGCGTGCGTGAGGAGAAGGACAAGAAGAGAAGAGAGAAGAGAAGAAAAATACATTTCCCAATATCGCATTTTGATATATTATTCATGAAAATATATCGATGGTAGACATGAAACAAAAACATGGGGCGCTTATACGAATAAAGACGATCTCTCATGGCCGGCCGGAATGGCCACGTCCACGCCGCTGCAGCCCCCTGCCCGAACGCACACGTAGCCGCCGTATCCATGTCCATGATATAGAAATGGCCCGATCCATCTCCCGTATCCATTGCCATATTATCGAAACGCTGTATTTCTCGCGCGCGCGTCACCCACCTCGTCCGCATCCACTGACCACCGCATCCAATCACCCGCCGTGCCATCCACTCATCTACTCGTCCTCACCCGCGCACAAACGCGGTCCCACGCGACTCGCATGTTCTCGACGCACTCCATTATCATCATATATTCATCTAGTACTAATTCAATTACTCATATTCAATCACTCGCTTATCTACACACACTGAACATTCATTATCATGCCGGCACCGGTGCCAGACAGATGTGCCAGTGACGTTTACAGAGGAGACAAGGCCGCAGCTGTCCGGTCCGTGAAATACTGTTCTGGCCGATACTGTTATCCTAGTTATAAATCCTATCGTATCGCTTGAAAATTATCTAGCATTGTGACAGCTAGATTACATGCAACAGCAGTCGAAGGGGGGGGGAGGGGGGAGGGTATGGTGCTACTGGGGAATATAGTAAACCATACGTCGCGAATCAAGGATTACTATGATAGCACGTGCTGATGATAGTATAGTGGGCGTTGATGAAAAAAATGCGCGTGAATCAAATCTCAGCTGTGCATCCCGGGCGGGGAAATCGGTCCAGAAATTACACTATCGCATATATTATTTACTGTTTATTGTCTAACAATGATAATTAATATAGCCGTATACTATTAGATACTATCTAATAGTATACTATCACATACACAAACACACACATAAATATACACATACAAACATATACAAGCGCAGACGCATACACAAAGACACAAAGACATACAGCCACACACACACACACACACACACACACACACACACACACACACATGTTCGTATCCATATATATATTCATATACGTTCATTCATTTACATATATATTCGTTTCGATATATATTCATATCCATATTCATATGCTTTATATATATACACACATTATATATATATATATATATATATATATATATATATATATATATATATATATATATATATATATATACACGTTTAGCTTGTTATATATAACTATAGACATCTATCGATCTACTTACATGCAAATATAAATACATTCATACTGAATATATGCATGGATACATCCACATTCGTATCCATATAATATCAATTTACATATGCTCAAGATTATAGATGATTATAAAAAATAAAAATAAATAAATAAATAAATAAACAAACAAACGAACACACGTGATTACAAAAAACAATAAATAAATAAATAAACAAACAAATAAACACACACACGCATATAGAGTCCCCGCAGTACATACGAGTCTTGGTCCCCTCGTCTCCGACCCCGTGGCAGAACGAAGCGGGGACTAATTTGCATATCCACATCTGTACGAGTGAACGTCCCTCACCGCCGCCGCCGCGTCAGGGCCACGCCGATTACGCATTTGGCGTCACCACGATCGGTCGAGGGGAAAAGAAGGAGGGGGGGGGGCGCTGGGTATGGTGGGCATGGTCGACCGAGGGGGGTAGGGAGGGGTTGTGGGGAGAGGGGAGGGGTACGGGAGGGGTTGTGGGGAGAGGGGAGGGGTAGGGAGGGGTGGGGAAGGATTGTGGGGAGAGGGGAGGGGTAAGGAGGGATTGTGGGGAGAGGGGAGGGGTAGCGAAGGGTAGAGAAGGATTGTGGGGAGAGGGGAGGGGTAGCGAAGGGTAGAGAAGGATTGTGGGGAGAGGGGAGGGGTAGGGAAGGACTGTGGGGAGAAGGGAGGGGAAGAGAGGGGTAGGGAGGGGTAGGGGAGGGGTAGGGAGTGGTAGGAAAGGATTGGGGAGGGGTAAGGAGGGGTAAGGAGGGGTAGGGAAGGACTGAGGGGGAGAGGGGAGGGGACAGAGCGCCGAGGGTATGGGGTGGTGTGATGCAGCTGGGGTGGAGAATGGAAATCCGAAGGGAAGGTGGGAGGCAATGGTTGGGGGGTAAGGGTATGGCGAAGGAGGGAGGAGGGGGGGAGGGGGGAGGGAAGGGAATGAGGATGAAAGGGAAAAGGAGAAAGAGGGGGGGGAGGGAAACATATGCAATGTGGCAATACATTCAGACACATCATACATTGCAGCGCCGCCGATATTCATTGTGTAAGGCACGCGTGGACACAAAACACGCGAGACTGACACACTGAAAGGGAATCCAGGAAGGGAACGAGTGGAAGAGAAATGGATGAAGATAAAGATGGAGTGAGTAAGTGAGTGAGAGAGAGAGAGAGAGAGAGAGAGAGAGAGAGAGAGAGAGAGAGAGAGAGAGAGAGAGAGAGAGAGAGAGAGAGAGAGAGAGAGAATACTGGCTACAACAAAGTGAATAGTAAAAATGAAAAATAGAAATAGAAATAGAAATAATAATAATAATAATAATAATAACAAAAATAACGTTAACAAAAGCAATAACAAAAAAACAATAACAATAACTATAACTATAACAATAATTATAATAATGATGATTATCATCATTGTCATCATTATAATAATAATAATAATATAATAATAATAATAATAATAATAATAATAATAATAATAATAATAATAATAATAATAATAATAATAATAATAATAATAATAATAATAAATAGCAATAAGTCATAATTAGCAAAATTATTATTATGATCGAAAATAATATGGTATCAACATCAACAATAAAAAACAAACACTAGCAATAACATTAACAATAATAATAGCAATAATAATAATGTGACATTAATCATTATAAAATAGAAAATAAAAATAATGACATTAATAAGAATAAAAAACAGTAATAACAAAGCAACAACAGAGAACAAGTATGGTCTCATTCCTGACTTGAAGAATTTGCCCGAAAAACACACGAAGGCAAAAAAACGAAAAAACAAAACAAAACAAAAAACAAAGCAAAACAAATACCCCCCAAAGGCCACCTCAGCGTCCGAGATTGTTCACCTACAAAACGAGTGTTCCAGCCGACCCCCAGTTCAGTTGTGCCATGACGCGCCGGCCGAGCATGCGCGCGCACCCTCACTGGGCCAAAATGTTCAGCAAGGCCAATAAACAATTTGTATGATAAAGGGAGGGTGAAAGAGAGGGAGAGAGGGAGAGAAATGGGAGGGGAGGGAATTTTCCATGAATAGTTTCTATATATGTATGCATACTCTATGATAGTAATTCATATGAGATATGCACAATAGGTTAGAATTCCAAAATATATCCACGCGTTGTTATTCATCTTTTATGTATGTTTGTGAATGCATTCGGATGTTTGTGTGTGTGTGTGAATGCCGGTATGTCTGCATTTTATGTAATGCGTGTCTGGTCGTGCGTTTTAACCTAATAACGGTAACCGCTTCTCGAACCGGAGATACAAAAATTTACCGGTTATTCAGATTATGCGGTGTTTATGCCCGTTACTTCTGTACAATGTTTAATAAATATTCTCAATTCCATGTTCAGTCGCACAGTGGAAATAAGTCTTGCTCTTCTCGCCTTTCCGTTCCACCTTCGATCTTTCTTTTATAACTCTCCCGATTTACCTAAATCTTAAACACAAAGATGTTCTCCCTTCGAGTTATCATTCTACTGGACACGTTTCTATATAGACTTACTGCTTGTCTACCGCGCTAGACATACACGGGGGTTTATACAGAAGCACAGACAAAAATACTTTCAAAAGAGTATGCCTAACCTAACCCCTCCTCTAAAAATCCTTGTACCGCCCCACCCACAACCCCCACCCCCCTCCACCCTCGCAAAACAAAACGTCGACACACCAGCGGCAAATACTGGATAAGGACAGACACACGCACATACACGTACATGCACACACAAACCAAGGACATTCGCGCAAAGCTAGACCAATGCTCCGACCCGCCGCCCGCCTCACGTTACCGACAACCGCCCCCCCCCCTCTACACCCCCTCCCCCCTTGCCCAGGCTACATGTACCGGGAATATCACAACCATTACTCAACACTCGTGACTGCGGTATGTATTAAATATATGTAGCTCTGTCACCGACTGGGCTGTAAAGTAAATTTATCGTGTGTAAATCATATATCATATAACATATATTAAATTATATTATATATTGTATTATATATTATCATATTGTATTAAATATATCTCAATATATCATATATCATACTATAATACATTATATTATATTGTATCATATACATACAAACGTACATACATAAATACATGTGTGTATGATATATAATACATACATACATTATATATATATATATATATATATATATATATATATATATATATATATTATCATAAAAATATATCATATATAAATATACATATATATAGATATATAGTATATATAAATATAAACATCAATATATATGTAAATGTATATATATAAATATACATCATATATAAATATTTTATATATATATATGTATATATCATATATAATGTATAATATTTATATATCATATATATGTAAATATACATAAATATATATATATATATATATATATATATATATATATATATATATATATATATATATATATATATATATCATCAATAAATGTGCTTATCATTGGTATGTATTTTCATGTATAAATGACAGGAAAACCCGTCAATGAGAGACGACGGCAACATCTCGGAGCCAGTCCTCCCTCGGCCGCGTCGCGGCGGGAGGCGACGCGGAGGCTCGGCCGCCGGAGGCCAGCGGCGTGCCCGCTCATGGCCGAGAAAGCAACGAATGCAACTGTTTGCGACAAAAACAATGCCTGCAAATCCATACAAGCATCGGGCAGCATGATCCATCGGTCAGCATGATCCGTCGGGCGAGGGCGACGGCGCAGCAGCTGCACCATCGCGACGGAGGAGACCCGACGACGCCTTCGCCACACACGCGAGCCCCGCCACGACTGTCGCTCAACTGCAGGTCTGCGGTCCGCCGGACGACCTCCTGCACGTGGTCGTACGAGGACTTCACTCGAGGAGGCCACTCCTCCAAGAGTACAGGGGCGGCAGGGGGCGAGGGGAGAGCCAGGGGACGGGGAAGGGGAAAGATCAATGACAGTACTGGAGGTGGGAAAGTGGGAGGGAGGGAGGGAGGGAGGGAGGGAAGGAGGGGAAGGAAGGGAGGGAGAGAGGGAGATCAGTCTTTCTCTGGTCTATATTCTATAACTGACTATGACAATGATAACAAGGGCTGCAGATGAACATGGCATTATTATAACGAAAGTAATAATGCCATAGTTTACAGCACACACACAAATACGTCTTTCTCCATCATAATTACCGATGCGACTCTCAGTTTAATATAACGTGTAATGATGATACAGCAATAGGAAGGAGGAAGCAAAACACGAAGGAGAGAGGGATAGGGAGAGAGGGATAGGGAGGGAGGGAGAGAAGAGGTGGGGAGACGGGGAGGTCCTGCCTTGTTCCCAACTGTCTATGTTCACGACAGCTTAATGGCCGACAAGGAGGGTAGAGGGGAGGCGAGGGGAAGGGGTTGAGAATATAGGGAGGGAAGGATGGATGGGAGGAGGGAGGGAGGGAATGAGGGGGAAGGAGGGAAGGAATGAGGGGGAGGGAGAGGGAGGGAATGAGGGGAGAAGGGAGATTGCATGTCGCTCACTTATTAGACGAACTGTAAATACTCTCCTGATCTTAACTAAGAACATGTTACGCTACATCAACAGCCATTAAAGGATGTGAATGGCTAATAATTTGACAACTGCAACAGCCCGGCGTAACCGTATCTTTATCGAGGAAAATTATTTGAAAGAGTAACTACAAAAATGCTTTACGGTTTATTTAAACATTCCCTAATTGCAACTTGCACTGTGTGTGGGATAACGCTGATCCCCCGAACCCTGTCATCGCGGGGGGCCAATGACAATAAAATATTTATACAGCCATTCCCTAAATTTCGGATCGCATGCTCCACCGGCCAGTAAATATTGCCAGACCGAAATCAGCTCGCGTCTTCAAAGCCGGCGCTCTCAGACCTAAATAATGGCTATCACTATTTCATACGGAATGTTAGATTAATGCCGGTATAGAAAGACAAAGAACGTGGCTGAAGAAAACTGGGGAGAAAATAAGGCGTAGAGAATAACATCGCCGACATCGAGGCGAACGAGGCAGAAAGAGAAGGACAAAAAGAAAGGATTTCCACGTAAACGGAAATGTCATTAATGGAACTCGCGCACTGCTTACCGCACAAAGACGGCGTCAAGCGGCTGGCAACAATTAAACTACATTTCCCTACGAATCTATACATCGCGCAAAATAAACACGCCCGCCGCCCTCCCCCGCCAAGCCCGCCCCTCACTCGAGCAGACACAAAACACGTTTCTTTAGCCCGCATCACAAAAGAAAACATGGAATTGAAATAAACATCGCGGAGATGCAAAATATTCATCGAAGACCGAGCCATTTCCATAGCATTCAGAAATTTAAATGGATCTCTTCCCCGGCTATACACCGACATAACTCTCGATTATATCAGTCATCCTCCATCATACACAAGACGTTCGTATTCCTACCCGCGCACTCCCGGCCGCGACTTGAGCTTCGCGTCTAGCGGCGAGAGAGAGAGGGAGCGGAGGTAAGGAGAAACAGTGAGTTCTTGAAGAGAAAAGGGAGAGGAAGCAGAAAGAGAAACGAAAACAGGAAAGAACGAAAAATAGTGTATAATGACAATTCTCCAAGAAATGTTGCATTCTTTTCAAAGGCAATGATAAGGTTGCAAGATCTTGATCTACTGTTTACCCAAGGGATGCGAACACACAGCGCTACACAAGGCTTCTCTGCCTCTGCTCTTCTCAGGCTGCTGCATCGCCAAATAAAACAGAATTCTAAAACAGATAAAAGAAATGCTCCACTGAAACATAAGTTATTTCTCGAGACCAAATACATACCAAGACGTGTATGGGGAATATTTCTGTCGGGACGCGGTACAAGACACCCCCCCTCCCCATCCCCAAGCCACCCACCCACAGCACAACACCCCTCTGGCAACGGCTTTCCTGTTGCCATTCTCCTGTTGGCAGCAGCATTCTGTTTGGCGTGGCATATATCCTGTTGCCGCGTGAGACACACACGCCCAGGCATGTTCTCTAATACGCTTATCGTGTACCCTATACCAGAATCACCCGGACATCTTATATCAAGGCGATTTAAACGGCGTAAGGGTGAAAGGGGGTAGGGCGGAGGGGAAGGGAGAGCGAGAAGAAGAGGAGAGGAGAGAAGAGAGGGAGACAGAGAGAGAGACTGAGTGAGTGTGTAACTGTGCTCTCTCAATGAACGATAGAAATGGAATTAGACACAAAACAGGTCATAGCAGCGGGGAGAAGGGGGGCTGTCCCACTGTGTTTCAGACGGCTGCATATATCATTGTATGGGTGAGGCCGAGGAGCGGGTCGTGGGGAGGAGGAGGGGCTAGGGGTGGAGGGCGAGGGGGTGGGGACCATAGCCATAACACTATAATCCACACTCGACCAGCTCGTCCTTCGACCTGCTCCTTCACCCGGCTGTCCAAGGTTCCAGAGGCTCCACCGCGCGGCGCACTGGAGCCCCGCTGTATGTCATACGAAGAACCATCAGTCTATGAAAACTTCTCTTAAGATCTGATCACCTGATCCATATATACAATGCAGGCATAGGAGCGGATGTGGTCGTAAATTATCGTATTACTTCCCATATTCTAACGGTCGGCTCCGACATCGGCGCGGCGCTCGGCTCCCCCCGAACGATGTAATATGGAGGTCCGACGAAACCCAGCGGGCTCCCTCCTCGCATATGACTGTAACTTTCCAAATAAATGGTACTATTCATCACGAGGTTGTCATTGGATATAAATGAATGCTGTGGGAATTAGAATAATTCCCATTTTGGCACAGGTATCACGGCTCGGGCCTCATGAAAATGCATATTACCGCCCGCGCCGGCAAACCTGTCGAGAGAAGGCTAAGAGAGAGAAGGGGTGGGGGGGGGGGGGGGGGGGGGGAGATCGGAGACGATGGAGCCCTTCAGAGGATAGGGAGGGAGGGAGGGAGGGAGGGGACGGAGGGAGGGGCCCTTCAGAGGATAGGGCGGGAGGGGTGGGAGGGGAGAGTAGGAGGGGAGAGGGGAGCGGGCAAAGAGGATTAGGAGTAGGAGTAGCAGTAGGAGAAACAGGAGATATGAGGGAGGGAGAGAGGTAATATGACGAGTGAGGACTACGAAATAAAGAGGGAGGGGCGTATGGATAAAGCTGGGAAGAGGAGGAGGAGGAGGGGGGAGAGGAGGAGGAGGAGGAAGAGGAGGAAAAGGAGGAGGAAGTGGAGGAAAAGGAGGAAGAGGAGGAGGAAGGTTTCGAAACAGCCGCCCTTCCCGTAACATCTTCATCTGTCGGGGCGGCGCTGAGCCTCCCCTCCGACTCTCCAATCGGCTAACATAAACAAACAACCACCCCCACCCCCACCCCCCAACCCCGAAAAAGGGTGATTTGGTTCTTTCTGTCCATCTATCCCACAAATCGAGAGACGCAAAACCAGCACAATACAAGTGACGTAAGCCATGCGCAAAACACTACCCTGTGATTAGCGGAGAATGAAAGAAATGAGAGGGTCGCGCCTATCCGGTACAAACATCAGGAACGTGTGTGTATGTATGCGTATGGCTGTGCGTGTGCGTGTGTGTCTGTCCGTGGGCGTGTGTGTACGTATACGAGTGTGTGCGTGGCGACTTGGTTTCGATAAGCTCCTTCATGAGTGATTATCATTTATATATTCTCTCCTCTTCGCTGACGTTCGCCTCATCGCTACGAAATAAATAAAGAAAGAGAGAGGCCGAAGAACAGAAACGACCAACTTTCCGCAACACGGTTTTCGCCTTACTTAAAGCAGGAGAATAAAAAAGAAAACAAAAAAATATATATATCACTCCCCCCCGCTTCCCCTATACCCCCATTTCTCTCTCTCTCTCTCTCTCTCTCTCTCTCTCTCTCTCTCTCTCTCTCTCTCTCTCTCTCTCTCTCTCTCTCTCTCTCTCTCTCTCTCTCTCTCTCTCTCTCCCACCCCTCTATGGTGATAGCGAGGGGGTGCCAAGCTATATACAATAGCAACATTATGAGGAATGACTCAGCTTTTAAGCAGAATTGTGGAAGCCTCATACTTTAAATAGTGAATATAACAACTCTCTGCCATTATGCATCACGTTATATTCAGGTCAACCTTGTTTGAAACAGGATAAGTAAACCTAACCGCCAGACTGAAATTCTAGGAACCTCTTGATTCTTACAAGCTGAAATATCGTTAAGACAATAATGATGAAGTTGTTTATATATACGTAGACAACTATTGTGTTGTATGTAATTATATGTAATTATATGCATACATATATTTGTCTGCGTTTGACTTGATTAGAAAAAACTGCGATATTTGAAAAAAAAAAATTAAGTGGATTACCCTGCATCCCATTTGATGACTTTGACTTATGCATTAATTGTAACACTCGTTTCCTCACATTATGAATAGTGACAGAAAAAAGGGGGAAAAATAACGGGGCACTTTTTTCTCTTAATCTTTTATCTGACCCTAATCTCCAGGGGGTGAAACCGACTGAATAAATAAATAAAATTCTAAGGGTCAACGCTAACTCACCCTTTTCCAACACTTAACTGCCTCTCTCGCCGCCCTCGCCGTACTTCCTTCTATATTACTCTCCGCCCTTCTATCTACTTCTACTTTTCGTTCTATCTTTTCTGTCTCTCTTCCTATTTTTCTGGATTTATTTCTCGTTTTTTCGTTAGTTCTCTCTTTTATTCGTTTTCATTTTTTGAAATTCCCTTTTAATTTCAATTGGTGTGTCTGCCTGCCCCCCCCCCCCCCCACCTCTGTTTTTTTTTTCTCTCTCTCTCTCTCTCTCTCTCTCTCTCTCTCTCTCTCTCTCTCTCTCTCTCTCTCTCTCTCTCTCTCTCTCTCTCTCTCTCTCCTAAATAAGATTTTGCAACCTAAGCTAAACTTTAGTCGAACAAATCATGCCCAATCAAGAATCTACTAACTTCGAAAACCGTAACTATGACAAATTAAACTACTTACTAGTTCAATAATTTGCGGTGTCACGGTCATATACCATGTCATCGAAACTTACAACTATATATAAAAAAGTAATAAAATGGAAAAAAACATTAAATTTCGATTATACCCTCCAAAAAAGAAATAAATAAAAAATATATATATTAATGATACTTCAGCAATGTTATTCGTTTCAGCATTCGATCGTTCAAAGAGAAAAAAGGGGAAAAAAATCGATTGGAAATTAAAATCGAAACCTCGTCCCCCCCACCCCCACCCCCCACGCCACTTCACTTTTCCCCGTTCTCTCTCTCTCTCTCTCTCTCTCCTCATTCCATATCTCTATTTTTTTTCCTCTACCATCATTTCACCCTCTTTTCCCTTCTCCTCCTCCTCCTTTTCCTCCACCTCCTCCTCCTTTCCCTCCACCGCCTCCTCCACCTTATCCTTCCCCTCCTCCTTCCCCTCCACCACCTCCTCCACCTTATCCTCCCCCTCTCCCTCTCCCTCTCCCTCCCGCTCCCCCTCCCCCTCCTCCCCGAAAAGCAAGCGTCGCTCCCTGTTTTCCTCCCCTGAAACCTGCCTTCAAAATCAACCCCTTAAAATCAAAGCAGAAAAGCCCCTTCGCCATCAACCTATTTTTCCCCTGCCCTCAATTAAATTACTCTCCCCTGGCTCTGTCCCCCCTCCCTTAATTTCTCGCTGTTAATGGGACCAAATGGGTTAGTTTAGCACATTAAATCACGCGACCCAACAACCTCTATATTACATAAAGTAAATCCCGCGCAAATTCTCCGACGGAAATCGGGGCTGGAGTGCGGGATGAAGTTTGCGCTGAAATCGGGCTGAAATCGGGCTGGTCGGAGCGAAAAAAAATCCGCCCAAAAGGATACGATGGATTGCCCCCCCCCCCGTTTCAGCACCGCTCTGACTTTTTTATCTTGTTTTTTTTTTCTTGCTCTCACTTCTCTCTCTCTCACACACACATCTCTCCATTTCTCTCTCTATCCTTCTCTTCTCTCTCCATCTCTCTCTTTCCTCTCTTCATTCCTTCTCTCTCTCTCTCCATATATCTATCTCTGTTTCTGAAACAAAAAACAAAAACAAAGTCGGAGTTCACCGCCCAAATTCCACAAGCCAGCCAACCTCTGCGACAACTGACAGCACCATGGCGTACCTCATACCCCCCCCCCCCTCAATTGCTTCCTACCACACAACCAACCCCACAGCGCCAACCAGCTTCGACCATCCACCTCGTATCAATATCTATATTCAGCCAAGCCAGCCTCTTCGGCTCCGCGTAACCAACCATCAGGCCAATCAAGTCACAATCTCTCTCCCTCTCGCTCTCTCTCTGGCTCTTTCTGTGACTCTCTCCCTCTCTATCTCTATCTCTCTCTGATTCTCTCTCCCTCTTTCTCTGACTCTCTCCCTCTCTCTCGCTCACTCCCACTCCCACTGCCTCTCCCTCTTTCTCTTTCTCTTTCTCTGACTCCCTCTCCCTCTCCCATTCGGATGACGAGAAAGAGAAACAGAAAATCGACCCCAGCTTCCGAACCCCTGTCCTCTCCCTTCCTCCCCCAGCCCCAGGCACTTCCCAATCCCCCTTCCAGACGCCCTACAGGCCCCGCACGCCCGCACAATGCCGCGCCGAGGTAATGATGTGCGCCCATGAATAAGTAATAAAGTTTTAAAAATCAATAGCGCCCAAACAAAATACGGCGACGTCACATAGCGCGTGAATTGGCGGGGCATCTGCTGGGATTAGGACGAAGACCGTTTGAACAAAGTATTGATCCCGCTTATCTTCGAATGGTGATGGATAGGCGACGTTCCTTCGGCGGGTTGGGGCGTGGGCGGGAGTGGGCGGCATGGGCAGGGGTGGGTATAGGCGCTGGATGGCCGGTTGTTCTCCCTCTCCTTTCACTCTCACGCTCACTCTCTACACATTAATGCCTTCGACCAATTCCTTACAGGAAGCTTAAACTATGTCGAACGATGAGAGAAATAAACTATTTATAAAGAGGGAAGAAGGATGAGAAATAAATTATTTGTAAAGAAGGGAGAGTCGTAACTGAGAAGAGAGAAAGACAAGAAAGATCGAAAAAATGAGAAAGAAGAAGAAGAAGAAAAAAAGAAAAGAATCGAAGACTTGCAAGCAAAGCGCGTGGAAGAGGACCCAAAGCCCCCCCCCCCTCATCCCCATACAACCCCTCCCCTCATTCCACTTGCTCCATCGAAACGCCACATGTGGTTTATAGTTGTTTATAGTTTGCAGGTCGCCTAAGTTTATGGGGTCGGAGGCGAGGCCAGCAGAGATGAATATTTTGAATAATAAAATATCACGCATTGTGCCACGCGGTTTGTGAGGTTGGGAAATTCGTTTGATCCAACATAACCTACATTGACTTGCAGGAACCAAAGTCGGGAAAGGGGGGGGGGCAGAGGGGGGAAGAGGGGACGGCGGAGGGAGGAGGAGGAGGGGGGAGGAGGAGGGGGGAAAAGGGGACGGCGGAGGGAGGAGGAGGAGGGGGGGAGGAGGGGACGGCGGAGGGAGGAGGAGGAGGGGGGGAGGAGGGGACGGCGGAGGGAGGAGGAGGAGGGGACGGCGGAGGGAGGAGGGGGAAGGGGGATGTTGCACGGAGAAAAATCAATAATCGAACAATACGATAAATAATCGCGACTAAACAGGTAAAAATGCAGGAGACGATAAGAGTCTATAAACGTAAATTTCGGATAAAATCAACACATCCCATAAACCAAATGGCAAATCTTGTAGTATTTTCTTCTTTTCTTCATCTATTCTTTTATTGCCATTCAACATATATGTGGAAGACCCAAACGACTTCATTTGTCATGTCCTCTTCCACTTCCCGCCTCCTTTCCTTGCCAATCTGTCATAGCCGTTCGTCGATAAATTCGCTACGTAATCAGAAAGACAAAGACAGACAGACAGGAAAAATGTGTAGATGTTACGTCGCTGAAAGCATACACGTAATAAAAGCAGGCATTTGTGATGTGCCTTCTATGCAAGCCTGCAAAACTAGGCCTGCGGACGCCCTTTCAGCCCACCGGTCTTTCGCGTGCTGGGCCGCCCATCAACTTGTTTTAGGTCTTGAAACGCGAATATTACGCAATGGATCCCACTTACACTTGCAAAAATGTAATAAAAAAAATAAAATTTAAATTATTGCCACTTTCTAACCGTCGCCATTTGCAAGAATAATAGA
>NC_091553.1:13841380-13871380 GCF_042767895.1 Penaeus vannamei
CGCTCTCTCTCTCTCTCCCCGCCCCAACCCTTTCGAACCTCCTACAACGAGGGTTCTATTTCAGTCAAACACATTACATCTCCATCACCATCATCAGAAACTTGAGATGGAGGGGAAGTAGGTAAAGAGAGAAAGGGGCGGGGAGGGCCAGGTGGGAAGGGGAGGAGGAGGGAAGGGGAGGAGGAGGGAAGGGGAGGAGGGGGATAGGGGAGGAGGGGGGAAAGGTGAGGGGAAACATTATACGACAGGCGGGGGGGGGGGATATAAATGTTGGTGCAGGCGCGCTTGCGTGGGGGAGAAGTTTGCGTGCGCGTGTGCATAACAGAGAAAGAGGGACTAGAGCTATAGAGTTATAGAGAGTTTTATAGTTATAGAATTATAGAGACACTGTTACCAAGGGCATTAGTATGATCAGTAAACATATCGCAATATACAGCCGTCTATCTCCTGTTGTTGTTCCCCATTCTCATTGTGATGTTGCAAAGATTCACAAAAGTGGTTGCAATTTGCGTTCTGCGATAGGCAGGACAGGGAGGGAGGAAGGGGAGAGGAAGAGAGTGCCAGAGAAAGAGAAGGAGAAGGAGAGGGATAGGGAGACTGTGACGTGTGTACCACAACTGTGACAAATGGGTGACGGAGAGAGGAAGGGGAGGAGATGGGTATAGGATAGGGAAGGGGAATGTCGGAAAGGGGGGTACTTGAAGGGGAAAGAAAGAGAAGAGAGGGGAGAAAGGAGCCGAGAGGGGAGAGAGGGAAGGGAGAAGAGAATAGAAGTACAGAGGAGAGAAGAGAAGAGGAAGAGGGAAGAGAGAGACTGGGGGACGGGGGGAGAGAGAGGAAAGGGGAGGTTTAGTTGAGAGACAAAGTGCAGGAAATAAAACGCTAGATGAATGAGGGGAGAGAGGGACTGGAGGCGATGCAGAGCGGAGAAACTGGAAAACATGAGGTAATGAGTAAGGTTTATCCACAGATGCGACGAAATTAAAACGAAATGCGATGAGGGAGATTGATTAGAGGGACAGACTACACTCAGTCAAACGATATCGCGGAAAATGCTAGACGCGCTCGTGCTTTTGAAAGGATATGCGTTTTATAAATGTCGAAAGGATATGCATTTTATGCATTTGGAGAAGAATATGCATCAAAAACATTTGAAAATGTATACATTATATACATTTGTAAAAGGATTATGCATTTTAAAATTTGAAAATGATATGTATTTCATACATTTGCCTTTTATACATTTGGAAAGGATACCTGTAGGCATCCGATACATTTTGAAAATGAATCAGGAATGAAGTGATACCTTTGAAAAGGGTATACATTTTATGTATTTCAAAAGGATATTAATTTCGTACAGTTGAAAGGGCTATGCACTCTATACATCTGTAAAAGTACAGGCATTTTATACATTGAAATACGATATGCATTTTATGTCTTATATTTTTGAAAAGGATAAGCGCATGTATTTTATACATTTGAAAAGGGCGTGGAATACAGTATATATGTGTATGTACGTCTGTATGCACGTATGTTTGTGCTTACCCTTGTATGGATATACATACATATATAATCGCGCGCGCGCGCGCGCGCGTGCGTGAGAGAGAGAGAGAGAGAGAGAGAGAGAGAGAGACAGAGACAGAGAAGGAGAGAGAGAGAGAGAGAGAGAGAGAGAGAGAGAGAGAGAGAGGCAGGCAGAGAAAAGGTGACAAACCAAAATTTACGAAGGGAATAAAAAAACCTTTCGAAAAAGCCAAAAGCGAGGGCGGGGGAGGTCAGCCAAGAAAGCAAGAGCACCAAGTGATCATCCTCTTCCTGCCACCGCGACCCCAGTGCTGCCGGACCCCCCGCCGCGCTGCCCCCCTCCACCTCCTTTAACTTCACCACCAAAATAACAACTTTCTCCTCCTCGACCTTCGCCAACAAAATAACTACAACATCCTCTTCCTCACAAACCCACCTTCCCCACCACCACTATCACTACCACCTCCACCACCATCACCAACAACAACCAAACCACCTCCACCTCCTCCACCACCACCACCTCCCTCAACCAAACCTCCACCACCACCACTGCCTGACTGCCCGCCCACTTGTCTACCAATCCCCTGCGCCCAGATACTTAGGCTCACATCCCATTGTGGTTCCATTCCTCATTCAGAACTCTTTTAGTTTGTTCCCTAGCAGCAAGCTCCTCTGTGCTCCGTTCCATTCACAATCTCTTTAAAAGACGGCGAGGGAGAAGGGAAGGGAAGGGAAGGGAAGGGAGGGGTGGAGGGGAAAAAGGGAGGGAAGGAGGAGGATTTGCGCGTGTGTTTGTGTGCGTGTAGGAGGAGAGAAAGAGAGATAAAGAGAGGGAGGGAAGGGGGAAAGGGAGTGAGTGAGTGAGTGAGTGAGTGAGTGAGTGAGTGAGTGAGTGAGAGAGAGAGAGAGAGAGAGAGAGAGAGAGAGAGAGAGAGAGAGAGAGAGAGAGAGAGAGAGGGGCGCCCGCCGACAAACAAGGAAACAAGTACCCCAGTCCCGAGAGGTTGGGGTCGAATACAACGAAGAAGAAACCGAGGAACCAAAGTTTCCCAGCAGAATCGATACACAAATACTTTTAGCCTTTTTGCGTGTCTCGGAAAGGGAAGGTCGCTCCCTGGGTATAAAATTTATTAACCCCCTCCCTCTCCCCATTCCGCACTCCACTTCTCTCTTTACACACATACTCTAGCTCTTGCAACTAGGATTACAGGGCGAGGGCGGCCAGGCAGAGACACAAACATGATAAGAGAGAGAAAGAATGAGAGGGAGACGAAAACGGAGAGGCAAGGACGCAAATTATCTTCCTCTCTTCCCCCTCCCGTCTCCTCTTCCTTCCCTCGGCTTATCCTATCATCCGCCATCTTCTAACACTAACCAAAAATCTATAATATTGATCCTCGCCATCAAAATTATAATTGCCAGACAAGGTCAAGCCGGGGGAACGAATATAAGGTCTGAAAGATAGTGTTTCACTTTTATCTTTCTTTTTCTTTTTCGTCTTCTTCTTCTTCCTACTCATTTCTATTTCTATTTTTACTCCTATTCCTATTCTTATTCCTATCTCTATTCCTCATCCTCCACTTTTTTATCTTCTGGTCTTTCCTTTCTCTGTGCATGGAAGATGACATTTAAAAAAATTATATAATGAGTTCTTTACAAACCAATCAAAAATTTGTAACCCGATGACCAAAGACTTTGTTAATGACCTTCACAAGACAAAAGAATTGTGTATGACGTTTTATATGATAAAAATGGCTTCTTAATACGATCTAATTGCAAGATGACGACAAGGAGTTTGTCTGATGTCTCGAACATCAATATATGCTTGATAACCACGCAGACAATAATTACAAAATCGCAATACAGATTTTTCTTCTAATTTTAGTCCTGTTTGTCCCACATGTGAGTTGGAGTGCGAGTGGGAGCTTGGACTACAATGTGAGTTGGAGTGCGAGTGGGAGCTTGGACTACAATGCGAGTTGGAGTGCGGGTGAATGTGGCTGTTCCTGTATGTGCGCGACCGTGCCTATGCCTACGCGTGCGTTGTGTATGTGTGTGTGCGTGTGTGAAGAGTCTCGCAACACCGTCTTCCATAAAAACGCAAGTACTGTTGTAAAGAAACTCAAGGAATCCAGAGAATACTAACCAAGGGACAATTATCGCATCCAGCCAATCTTGAACTCTCGCTCGCTACTTCCTGGGACCAATCATCAAACGTCTTACTCTGCGCTCGTTCTCCCGGTGTCTCTCTCTCACGCTCGCTCTCTCTCTCTCTCTCTTTCTCTTTCTCTCCGTCCCTGCTCACCCTCCACCCCCTTTTCTTCCTCCGCCCCCTCCTCCCTTACCCTCCTACCCCATTACCTATTATAATTCAAAGTCGTGTTTCAAGCCATTAGAGTCAGCGGAGAAACAGCCTTGGTGTGAGCCCGTGATATGAGTTGTAATAAATCAAAACTGGGGCCCCATTTCCCTCATCCATACTTATTACAGGCAAGGAGGATGTGATTCGTTATGATACCTACAACAAGACTTAATAATTCCCTCGACTGCCCACGCTGAGGCGATTACGACCCTTGTGGCCGGATGCTCCAAGGGCCAGAGTCGAATCTCGCGACCTTTATTTTTCAACAGGAAGCAGTACGCGAACTCCGCCCGTGGGCACGCCCGCTGCAAGGGCCAAATCCCCTTGCGCGGGTGACCTGTTTTCATTCACTGCGACTAAATAGGAAGAACATGTATTGTTAATATGCTTGTACGGAGAAGTTGAATAATAAGTTCCAATGCGTTAACACAATGTGCCTTGGATTCAGGTGGATGCCCTTTCACTGGGGGCGGACAGAGGGGCATATTCACACTGCCGAATCTAATGTTGTAGAGAAATGTGAAGGCATACAATGGTGGCATAAAATATATCACCGCGACTCTGATGAAATGGCAGGAACGGGACAAGGGCGCGAGTGCAAGTGTGGGAGGCGGGGGTGGGCGTGGGGAGAGGGAGGGAAGGCAAGGAGACGAACCATGAAGACAGACCGAGGACGTTCTGGAGAACCGTGGGCGGCTGAACCATGAACCACGGCTAACAGACGGCCATAGCACGGAAATTAGACGCGTAAACCAGAGGGACTGGATGGATGAGTGAAGCTCGGGAGCTGGAAAGTTTAAACACAGATGCTGAATGAATAATAAGACTGAACCACACGTGAGGGGACATGATCACAGGCAGGCAGGCGGGTGGGCGGGCAGAGGAGCAGACAGTCAGGCAGACGGGCAGATGAACAGATAGGCAGGGCAGGCAGGCAGGCAGGCAGAGGAACAGACAAGCAGGCAGGCAACCAGAGGAACATATAGGCAGGCAGGCAGGCAGGCAGGCAGGCAGGCAAGCAGGCAGGCAGGCAGAGGAACAGATAGGCAGGCAGGCGGGCAGAGGAACAGACAGACACACAGACAGCCGTTGATATAAATTACTGACCAACCGACAGTTTTTGGGGGTACCGGGTATCGAATACCAATAAAAGAGAGAGAGACAGAGAGAATAAAATGTTTTTCCACCAATTAATTCCAAATAAACCACACAAAATTTACAAGTCTGCGCAGGACACTGAATGTTAGAGAAAGTGGTCAATCAGTGGGGGCGAAGGGGAGGGGGAGGGGGAGGGGGAGGAGCGGGGGAGGGATGGGGAGGAGCGGGGGAGGGATGGGGAGAAAAGGGAAGGGGAAGGGGGAAGAGCGAGAAGGGGGGGAGGGGAAGAGGGAAAAGGGGAAGAGGGAAAAGGGAGAAGGGGAAGAGGGAAAAGGGAGAAGGGGGAGGATGGAAGAGGGAGAAAGAGGAAGGGGAGGGGGGAAGAGCGAGAAGGGGAGAGGGGAAAAGCGGGAGAAGGGGAGAGGAAGGAAGAGGGAGAGGGTGAGGAGTAATATGAGTGGGGGGGTGGGGGTCGAGGGCGCCTTATGTTTAACTGATTAACTTGAGAGATGTCAAGATACCAGTGGAATGGAAGTACGAGAGAAGGAACGGGCATAAAAAGAAATCGGAAGGAGCACAAAAATATGCATAATAATAATAATAATAATAATAATAATAATAATAATAATAATAATACCAATAGTGATGAAATCAATTAACAAATAAACCAACAACTTTTAAAACAAAAAACATCAAAACTAAAAAAAACTAAAAAAGTCCCCCCTCCCTCCCCCCCCCCTACAAAAAAGGTGCACCCCCTAAAAAATCGAAAATGAAACTAAACATATAGGAAAAAAAAAACTTCCGCATACATGCATAACGATAATGACAAAGATGATAAAGCGGATGGGAACAGCAAAATGGCGGGCATGGTGTCACACGCACAAACGCAGAGAAAACACCTGCCTCTTCCACCACCACCATCATCACCACCACCTCTTCCACCATCATCACTACCACCATCACCTCTTCCACCAGCACCATCATCACCACCAACTCTTCCACCATCACCACCACCTCTTCCACCACCGTCATCACCACCTCATCCACCACCACCACCACCATCACCACCACCAACTCTTCCACCATCACCACCTCCACCCCCATGTATTTATCCTGATCATAATCAACATTGGCACCCAAACCGGCGGCATGAGCTACTGCCACATATTTACCAAGACAGCATAAATGTCCCGCGATCAAGGTACACAGGTGTGCAGCGGCGTTTATGTCGATAATCCGAGGATATATATATATGTAAACGTACATACATAAACACATAGAAATGTAAACACACACATTCAACTATCTTCATACAGATAGAAGATAAATAGCTAGGGTAGGGTAGACATATATAGACGGAGTTTATGTAAAATATGTTTACGTACACACACACACACACACACACACACACACACACACACACACACACACTCACATATATATATATATATATATATATATATATATATATATATATATATATATATATATATATATATATAAGTCCAACTAGAGAGAGAGAGAGAGAGAGAGAGAGAGAGAGAGAGAGAGAGAGAGAGAGAGAGAGAGAGAGAGAGAGAGAGAGAGAGAGAGAGAGAGAGAGAGAGAGAGAAAGAGAGAAAGAGAGAAAGAGAGAAAGAGAGAACGAAAAAGAAAGTAAAAGAGAGAAGAAAGAAAGAGAGGGCGAAGGAGAACGGCGGTCGCGCAAGCAGCAACAATAGTTCAGTCGTGATGAACCATTACCTTGAGATTCAACACGGACACAACCCCACGGACATAAAACCCCGAGATACGAGGCGAGACTAAAAATACCTCCCCCCCTCCCACCCCTCGTCCGTAGTCCTCTTCATTCCTCTACCCCCACCCCTCCCTTAGTCCTCATTCCTCTATCCCCCTCCCCCCTCCCATCCCCGCCCCTCCCCTTCCCCATCTTAGTCTTGTCATCCCTTCCTTCCCGACGTCTGAGCAGACCATAGGGCGTCACACAGCACCGACGACAACCTACCCCCCCCTACAACTCCCTCCCCCAACCTCTCTTCATACACTCGAAAACCCCCCTCCTACCCCTATCCCACCCTAGTCCACCACCCCCAACCTTCTCGATCAATAATATTAGACATGTGGAATGCCATTGTGTCCATTGTGTAAGCGCATGGTGGAGGGGGTGGGGGAAGGTAGAGGGGAAGGAGGGGAGGGGAGGGAAGGGGGGTGACAACATTTCCCCCTTCATCCCTCCCCCTCCCCCCTACCCCTGTGTCCGAAGTCGAAACAATCGCCGGTAGAGCGCCATTCCCCCTCCCCCACCCATTTCCCCTCTCCCCCCTCCCCTCCCAACCTCCCTCTTCCCCCTAGATTCGCCAATTATGCCACATCCTTTCCCAATCTCTACCTTACCTCTCATTCCCCAATCGCTTCTTCTGCCATCCACATCATTCCTTTACTTAACGGCGTCTTGAATTTAATAGCAAATGAGAGTAAAAAAAAACAAGAAAACAGAAAAAAAACGAAAAACGAGGAAAAAACGGAATGGAAAAACTAGAAAATAACTAAACACGTAAAACCATACATCCGAATCCCAAAATGAGGAAAAAAGACGAGAAAACGGGGAAAAAAAACGAAAAAAGGAATCGGAAAAACTAGAAAATATCTAAACACGTAAAACCATACATCCGAATCCGAAATTAAAAATAATTGCTCTTAGGCTACAATCGCGGAACGTAAAAACGCCCAATGAAAAATACAGGACATATTAACACCGATTTAAAAGATTAAAATAAAACCAATTACATAGACAATAAAACAACAGGATGCGACGCTAATCATTGTGACAAGAACGATATTGTGAATTAAAAAACAAAAAACAAAAACAAAAAAAAAAGAATATTAAGTTTCATATCAGTCAAACGGATGAAAAATATGCATAATATTGAAAAGAACAATGCAACGTTAGTATAATAACTACTATAATACCAATGGTAAAAGGCACGGAAAAAGTACATTGTCCAAAATTAATAACGGAAAGCATAATAAAACATGTTAACGATAGCCATGAAAAATAAATGCAAAACTTTTAATCTTTTAGTATTAGTATCACCATTGTTATTGTCATTTCTACATCATTCATTTTTATCATAACCACTGTCTTTGTCATTATAATCATTGTTATAGACATTGTCATTGTTATAATTATTATAACATTATCAGTGTCATTATCATCATCATTACTATATCATAATTATCACATTTTTTATCACAATCACCGTTTCATTAATTGCACCATCGTTATAACAACATCCGTCTTTTCTAATTGCTGTCATATCGTCATCATCAACTTAGTCTTGCTGAACATGAACAAGGACTATAATTCCCATAATTAGCATCACTTACAATATATGTTGTGAACAAAAACAAACTGGTTATAAAATGAGTAATATAATTCATTTTTGACTCCACATACACAAAAATAAATTGTAATAAAAATAAGAAACAAAATAAAATTAAATAACATTAACAAATACAAAGAAATAAAGCTAATAAAACAAAATAAAAGAACAACAAAAATATAAATAATAATTACAATGACATAACTATTTCCCAACAACAATAATGGTAGTACTTCTTATCATTATTATATTCATAATAATAACTCAAATTCGACTTAAAATAATAACAATTTTAATAACACTATTACTTATAACAGTAACAAAACCAAATCATATTCATCGACTAGCTAAACGACCGGCACTCCGCCCATACGCAGCCGCCCGTCCGCCGTCACAAGCCTTCCGATGGGCGCCCGTCTGTGGAAGCTTTTTATGAGGTCCAAATAAACAGGAAAATGAACAAAAAAAAAAAAAATTAACTTCGCAAATCTAACTGAACCGAGCTAAAAGAGCTTCACTGGGCGGCGCTGAATTCTGGCGGTTGGTTCGACTTCGTAGCAGTTGTAGAACCAGGGAATCTTTCTGTTTTTTTGTTGTTTTTTTCTCTGGTTCATTTTGTCTTCCACTTTTTCTCTACTTTGTGGTTTTATGAAGGTTTGAAATTGCGGTTTCATTATCATCAGTGCCACGGGTTTCATCACTGTTATAATAAGTGCTTTCGTAAATTCATTATCACCACTTTCAGTTTGATTATCATTGCTATCATTGGCATTATCATCATTATTGCTCTTGTCATTATGATTATGATCATCATTATTATTATCACTGTCATTACGATTATAATTGTTGTTATAATTAATATCATCCTCCCTACCACCATTAACATTACGAACCATTTTTTATATTTACTTCTAATTTTTCATCCATCAGCACCATTATCATCATATCATTTACCAATATTAGCATTATCATTATATACCCTTTTCAAAATTTGGCTTTGAATTTGTCTATAATTTCGAGTTGTCGGACAATACCCTCAACTACACTATATGGCTACAAAGTTTATTTCTTTTTCTTTTCTTTTCCTTCAATTTATTCGAAGACGTATGTACTTGTAGAGGAATTCCTATTAAATGCGTGAGGGCGCGCGGGCGAGCCATGAATGGGTGTGTGACTGGGCTTTATAAATATCAGAGAATTATGGAGTTGCGTTGCAGGCGCTGGCGAAGGCGGCGGCGGAGGAGGTGCAGCTGAGATCCGACACCGACCGAAGATGAAGGATTTCACGGCCGGAGCGGGCGTACTTCCGGTCAGAGCAAGCGTGGCCTGACCTTTCCTGACCCTTGCTTTCCCTCACTCCTGCTCCTGCTCCTGCCCACCACCCCTCTCCTTCCCCTCGCCTTCTCTCAAACTCTCGCGATCTCTCCCTCCTCCCGCCGCTGCAGACCCTCATCACACCCATTCCTCTTCTCCGTTTCACTCCCTCCCTCCCTCCCTCCCTCCCTCCCCCCCCCCCCCCCCCCCCCCCCCCACTCTCTCCCTCTCTCTCTCTCTCTCTCTCTCTCTCTCTCTCTCTCTCTCTCTCTCTCTCTCTCTCTCTCTCTCTCTCTTCTTCCCTACCTCGTGTGCTTATTGGGTTTCCGAGGTGACCACCTTCCAAGATATAGAATTTCGATGGCCTAAGTACAGCGGGAACCAAAGCCGATCGAAACGATACATTTCTTCCCTCATACAAAAATCACGAGGGCAACGCCAAACCAACAGACATAAAAAAGGCGTACTGCACAAAAACCATAAATAAACAAAATAAATAAATACCATCGGAGCTCCCCGCGCGCACGCACTGCACCGGCGACAACGCACCGATACAATAAATAAGTAAAAGCCCAGAATGGTATTAAAATCCCATGGTACATTACCGGTCCATGGGACGATTGCAGCGCCCAGATACATATGATAACCCGTATCCTGTTTACTTCATGAGTATTCAGTGTGAGCGCCCGCGGCCATGCACACGGACCATGCACACGGCCATGCATACGGCTAAGCACACCGCCCATGCACAAAGTTATATAGACGGCCATGTAAACAACTAAGCTATATAGACGGCATGGTAGACAACCACGCACAGAGCCTCTAGACGCGGACCCTTCCCAAATGGACCAACAGGCCGAGGACACAAGACCTCGAAACAAAAATAATATATATAATATATTTGAATGTGTTATCATGCACTTTTTTCCTTATTTTCCCGACAACACCTTTAGCGTCAAAGGCGATGTTCCTTCTCGCCGGGGACGACACTTGGCGATTTCCGCGAGCCTCGAGACTCCTCGCTGGACGGGATCAGGAGCGGCGCCAAGTCGAGTTTCTCCGGAATTTTTTTTTTCGACGCCGATCAAGCCGCTGTCGTTAACATTGTTTCCGGCAAACGATCCGAATGAGCCGTCAGAATAGCACTAATAATAAACATTACATTTGAGCAAATTATGGCTTTGAAGTCATGGGCAATATGTTCATTTAATCTCTGGTAAAGTAACATAATCGCGAAAACAAAAACCATATCCGTGATAATGACTCTAGTAATGTCAATAATGAAATATATATTTTTTTCAATATATAGAAATATATATATTATATCAAATATAAAATTATATATCATATCATATATCATATATTATATATATATATATATATATATATATATATATATATATATATATATATATATATATATATAATATATATATATAATATATATATATAATATATATATAATGTATATTTTATAAATTATATATATATATCATTTATAAAATATATATTATATATATTATATATATCATATATATATATATATATTATTTATAAAAAAAATATATTATATATATATAATATATATTATATATAATATATATATATTATATAATTTATTATATAATGTATATATATATTATATAATTTATTATATAATGTATATATATATTATATAATTTATTATATAATGTATATATAGATTATATAATGTATAATATATTATATAATATATATATATTATTTATAAAATATATACATTACATAATGTATATATATTATATAATATATTATATAATATATATAAAATATATATATTTTATAAACAATACATATATATATATAATATATATAATATATATATATTTTATAAATAATATATATATATAATATATATATATTTTATAAATAATATATATATATAATATATATATTTTATAAATAATATATATATTTTATAAATAATATATATATATAATATATATATTTTATAAATAATATATATATATATAATATATATTTTATAAATAATATATATATATATAATATATATTTTATAAATAATATATATATATAATATATATTTTATAAATAATATAAATAATATATATTTTATAAATAATATATATATATAATATATATTTTATAAATAATATATATATATAATATATATTTTATAAATAATACATATATATATATATATATATATTTATAAATAATATATTTTATAAATAATATACATATATATACACACACACACACACATATATATATATATATATATATATATATATATATATATATATATATATATATATATATATATATATATATATAACAACGCACCTTCTACGATTTAAAGAATAGAGTAAAACAATGCCATCCTCCCCCCTTCCTTCTCTCTCTCTCTCTCTCTCTCTCTCTCTCTCTCTCTCTCTCTCTCTCTCTCTCTCTCTCTCTCTCTCTCTCCCTCTCTCTCTCTCTCTCTCTCTCTCTCTCTCTCCGGGGTGGCAAGTGTCGCCAGGACAATGGGGCAGAGTTGGAAAAGAGCATGATTAATGAAGCCTCTCCGTCCAGAGTGAGGAAAGAGTTGAAGAAATATAAATATTGACAAAACTCTACTCCCGAGCAGAGGTTGAGAGACGGGAGAGGGGGCGGGAGGGAGAGAGGGGAAAGAGGGGGATGCGGGGAGGGGGGGGGGGATAATATTTAACTTCTCACTGTATACACTAACACCTTCCCCGCCGCGTTCTCGCAGCTCGAGCCATTGTCCTCCGCATATATCATAAGTCGGGGAGAAAAACGAAGCTTAATTGAAGCTTCATTGTCGGCCGTGAATGCTGCGACTGCGGCGGCGGATGCGAGACCGACGCGAGCGGAGAGGCGGTCGGGACGCGTCATCCGTCGCCGTCGCCGTCGCCGTCAACAGCAGAGCACTCGCGTCACCAAAACGAAAAATCGAATGGAGGGTATACTTCTCCCCCTCCCCTCCCCCCCTTCACGCGCACACAATGACATCCACGCACAGATGCACGCAAATGAGACACACAGTTACCAGATCCCAGTACCATACGGCGCAGCAGTTACTCTAAACACGGGTTTGGTAACGCGATATCGCTGTTTACAAACCATTTGAAGGCTTTTATGGCAACGGCGGCGGAAATACCTCCCTAGGGCCCCTCTGCCCTAAGGGTTAGTCTCCTTTTTTTAAGGGGCAACACCTCGCTGCACTCCAAGGGCCAGGGGCAACGTCTTGTAAGGAAGATAATATCATAAATGTAACTACGAAATGAGGTTTACAAGCTGCCACAACTTGGGAGGTTTGTGGGATGGGGAGGGGAGGGGGAGGAGGAGGAGGAGGAGGAGGAGGAGGAGGAGGAGGAGGAGGAGGAGGAGGAGGAGGAGGAGGAGGAGGAGGAGGAGGAGGAGGAGGAGGGTGGGAGGGAGATGGAGGCGTAGGAGGGAGGGAGGGAGTTGGGGAGAGGAAAGGAGAGGGGAGGGGAGAAGTGGGAAGGGGAGGAAAATAGTGGGCAGGGTGGGGAGGATAGACAGGCAGGCAGGATGAGAGGAGGGAAGAAAGAAGGAAGAATATAGAAGAAGAAGGGAAGGAAAGTGAGGAAAGATTAGGGAGGGAAAGGGATAGAATAGGAAAAGGAGGAGAGGGGAAGAGGGAGGGAATAGGAGAGGTGGAGAAGGAGAAGAGGAGAGGTAGAGAAGGAGAAGAGGAGAGGTGGAGAAGAAGAAAAGGAGAGTTGGAGAAGGAGAAGAGGAGAGGTGGCGAAGAAGATGAGGAGAGGAAAGGAGGAGAGAAGAAGAGGAGGAAGGAAGGAGGTTAGCGAGGGAGGCGAGAGAAGGGCTTATATGAGGGTCTCTGTTGAGATTGTTTTCACAGCAATCTGGCAGCCGATTCCTCGAAAGAAATTTAGTAAACACCGCTAAGCGAATTCTTATTCTTATTTCCAACGGACATAAAACTGACGACCGACGGGGAGAGTGACGAAGATACGGACATGCGACAAAGAAAACGAAAAAATATATATAAATCATGCAAGGAGAGAAAGAAAGGCTTTCCCGAGAAAAAAAAGAAAGAAAGAAAAAAAAAACGTGAAAAACGATGGCTTTCTCAAAGACGGAGAAAACAACTTATCACTTTGATATTTGACTTATCCGTAGCAAGCACTTTCGAACATTAAGAGAAAAAAAAATAAAACAAAATATAAACGCGATGGCTGCTTGAAACTCGTATATAAATATAAAAGACCCAAGTAAATTAGATCACATGAATCAATACCAACGACAGCTTCATAAATACCACTAAATGATACCAAAGTCGCCATTTAGCTGTGATGAAGCACCTATTAGAAAAAGGTGACGACCAGCTAGTCACCCGGTTTTTCACTCTCTACGTATCTATCTTTTTATCTATTCATTCTCTCTCTCTCTCTCTCTCTCTCTCTCTCTCTCTCTCTCTCTCTCTCTCTCTCTCTCTCTCTCTCTCTCTCTCTCTCTCTCTCTCTCTCTCTCTCCTTATCTATCATCTTTCTCTCCTTATCTATCCATATATCTATCTATTTCTTTATCTATATCCGAATATTTAATTCAAATGTATGCACGCATGTACAGCCGATACAGCCATGAACACACACAAGCACATCGACGAAATGAAAGTTATACAAAAACGAACCATAAATACAAATTGTCGATCAAGAAAAAAAACAACTACTTACACAGTAATAAGATATTAATAAACAAACGCGTTCATTAAACAAAGTGAACCCATTCTTCACTACAAAGTAGCGCTAAAGAATTTTTCGAAAACTTGAGAGTGGTACAGAGAGGATAAATAGGGGGGGGAGGAGGAAAGGGGGAGGGGAAGGGGAAGGGGGAAGGGAGGAAAGGGGGAGGGGAAGGGGAAGGGAAGAAAGGGGGAGGGGAAGGGAAGAAAGGGGAAGCGGAAGGGGGAAAGGAAGAAAGGAGGAGGAGGAGAGAGAGGGACACTGGGGGGGGGGGGGGGGTAGGAGGGAGGGCGAGAGGACAGGGTAAAAGGGAGAGAAGAATGAAGGAAGGGGGAGAGGGAGGGGGAGAAGTGGGGTAAGGATGAGCAGAAAGAAGAGGATGAGGATGAGGATAAGAACAACAAGAACAATAAGAAAAAGAAAAGGGACACGAAGAATAAAAAAACAATTAGAAGCAGCAGCAGCAGCAGAAGGGAGAGAAAAGGACAAAAAAAAAGAAAAAAAGAGAGAAAAAAAAAACGATAGAACAGTCGCTAAATCAAGCGAGAGCACAGGAACGCAACCCAAGCCCCGCAGCGCCGTGGGTTACTGAACGTGTAAGTATGACACATAAAGGTGTTTACGAACAAATGAAGGAGGGAGAAGGAAGGGATGCCAAGAGGGCACTGAGGAGACGCGGGGGAGGAGGAGAGAGAGGAGGAGGAGAGGTGGGGGGGGGGTGAGAAAACAGAGGGAGGGAGGAGAGGTAGGGGGGGTTGAACAGGGAGGGAAGGAGGAGAGGGAGAGAGAACAAGGGAGGGAGGGGGGTGAGAAAACAGAGAGGGAGAGGAGAATAGAATAGAGAGGGAGGTAGGAGAGAACAGAGAACAAGGGAGGGAGGGGAGAGAACAGGGGAAGAAGAGTGGGAAGGGAGAGAGGGAAACAGAGTACAACGGATGAGAACAGAGAAGGAGAAGGGGAGAGGAAGAGGAGAAAGGGAGAGAGAGAGGAGAAGAGTAGAAGAAGACAGGGGGAGGGGAGAGGTGGAAAGAAGGAATAAAGAGGGGGGGAGGAGAGCGAGAAGCACTGCTGGGACGTGGGGGTGTTGGGGAAGGGAGGGGAAGGGGGGGTTGAACCGTAAACCCCACATCGGGACAAGGTAAGAAAAAGGCGGGGAAGATTCGGGAGATTGGGTGACAGTGCAAGGAGAGAAAGCAGGGGGGTGGTGGAAGGAGGGGGGCTCAGGGGGGGGGGGACTTCTTGATACATGCACGCAAGAAGTCACCAAAATAAGAGGGGGGGAGAGGAGCGTTTGAGGGGGGCGGGAGGAGGAAGGGAGGAGGAGGAGGAAGGGAGGGAGGAGGAGGAAGGGAGGGAGGAGGAGGAAGGGAGGGAAGAGGAGGAAGGGAGGGAGGAGGTGGAAAGGAGGAGGAAGGAGGAAGGAGGAAGGAGGAAGGAGGAAGAGAGGGAAGGCGGAAGGGAGGAAGGGAGGAGGAGGAGGAGGAAGGGAGGAGAAAGGAGGGTGGGAGGAGAAAGGAGGAAGGGAGGAGAAAGGGAGGAAGGGAGGAGAAAGGGAGGAATGGAGCAGATAGGAAGAAGGAAGGAAGGTGGTGAGAGGGAAGAAAGTAATGAAAAGAGTAGATAGGCAAACGCGGAGAAGCAGGGGGTAAAGAATGCGAACAGACAGAGACGGAAGGCAGCGACGAAAGCGGAAAAAAAAAAGAAAATAAAAACACGCAAGTTGAGGGGACGAAGAGAGGGGAAGCGGGGGAGGAGTGCGACGGGCAGGGGGGTGGGGTGGGGACAGGGGGAGCAGGAGGGTGTGGGCAGGCGTCTTGAGTAAGGGCGGGGAGGGGGTGAGGGAAGAGGGAAGGGGAGGTGAGACATGAGAAGAGGGACGGGTGAGGGAAGAGGGGAGAAGGGAGGAAGGGAGGAGAACGGAGAGGAGGGGTGAGGGAAGAGGGGAGAAGAGAGGAAGGGAGGAGAGCGGAGGAGAGGGGAGAGGAGGGGAGAAGAGAGGAAGGGCGAGGAGAGGGGGAGGGATCTGAGGAAGATTTACCAAGCGCTGTATCTGAGCAAGTGAGCAGCACGATCGCACCTTGGCAGGCGCACCCACGTGCTTGCTTGGTGATGTGGAGGGCCCCCGTGCGTGCATGTGTGCGTGCGTGCGAGCGTGTGTGCTTGCTAGATGTGTGTCAGTCTCTCCGCCGCCGCTATGTGGAATCCGCGGCGGGGGGGGGGGGGGGCGAGGGGAAGAGGAAGGGGGGGGAGGGGAAGAGGAAGGAGGAGAGAGGAGGAGCGGGAGAAGAACGGAGGGAGAGCGGAAGAGAAGAGAGAGGAGGGGAGGGAACAGGAGGGGCGAGGAGAGAAGCAAATAATAAAAGAGGATAAGCGAGAAGCCTTCCCCGCGCGTCCGCCGCCGCCGCCTCCTCCTCCTCCGACGCCCTGGTTAAGTTAACTACCTGCCAAGGGAGGGATGGGGGGGGGGGGGCAAGGAGAGGGTGGGAGGCCGCGCCAGTAGTCACAACAGCTCCCCACTATTATTAACTGCCCAGATGCGAAGGTCAACTTGGGAGGGGAAAAATATATATCCAACAAAAATAAAATGGCGGTATATTGAAAAAGGAATAAATAAATAAAGATAAACAAATCAGCAGAAAACACACAAACACAATATCCATAATATAAGGAACCAACTCCTCCAGGCCCGCGGCGAGTGACAGGGCGGCCGAGCGATCGCCTCCCGACCGCCGCGCCGCCCTTCGACAGGACCGGCGGCGGAGGAGAAACCCGGCCGCCTATCGGTCCGCGGGGGGCTCTCTTCCCGCCTTCCGGAGCCAGGACTCGGCGGCGGCGCGCTCGTGATGACGGAGATAAAAACAAAAACAAAAATGGAACAGTAAGTCGCACGCAAGAATTTAAATGGCGTGCAGGTGTTGGCAGGTGCTTCTTTGCCCGGCACGTCGCGGCCTCGAGGCTCGCGCGCCCGCCGTCATCTCACTCATTGAGCCGAGATGCTGCGCGGGGGGGGGGGGGAGGGGGGGGAGGGAGGGGTGGGAGGGGATAAAACAAGCGATCTTGGCGTGGAAATCTTTCGCGGCAGAACCACGCGCAGGTCTGTGCACTGATGGGCATCTACTTACTATTGTCATGTATTGGTTATCTTAATAAATAAATATATATATAAAGCATTTATATAAAAAACATGTATAAATATATATGTCCTATATAATTAATCAATACATGTATATATAAATAAATAATATATATATATAAATAAATAAATATTTATTTATACATATTATATCTATATCTATATCTATATCTATATCTATATCTATATCTAATATATATATATATATATATATATATATATATATATATATATAAAATACACATAATAAATATATACATATAAATAAAAATATACATATAAATAAATAAATACATAGAAAAAATATATACATAGAAAAAATATATACATAAAAAAAATGCATACATCTAAAAAAGCATATACATATAAAAACACACATAAATATATAAATACATAAATAAATATATATGAATAGACAGATATGTATAAATAAATATATACGTATAAATAAAAAATATATATACATATATATTTGTATAAATATTTATGTATATATGTATATACATATAAATAAACATTTATGTATAAATAAAGAAATAGATAAATAAATACATTTTATATATATACATATATATATATATTATATATATTATATATATATATTATACATATATATATATATATATATATATATATATATATATATATATATATATATATATATATATATATATATATATAATCTATGTACATGTTTCTATGTTTATAAATAAACATGCATGAACATACACATATATATAGATAAATAAAAAGAAAAAAAATAAATATATACATATTTAAATATATACATATATAAATAAATTAATAGATACATATACATATGTAAGTATAACAAATAAATATATATATTTAAATATATAAATGTATTTCCATAAACAAATATATAAATATATATGTATAAATAAATAAATAAATAAATAAATAAATAATGAAATATAATAAATATATATGTATATATACATTTGTATAAATAAATAGATAAAAACCATATATATATATGCATGTACATATACATTCATAGTGTATTTATATATTTGTTTATGCACACACACACAGACACACCCATTTGTATAAATAAATAATTATATACAACTATATATGTATAAATAAATATTCAAACATTTACATACATACATATATACAGATATACATATCTAAACATACATACATATATGCAGATATACATATTTAAACATTTTATATATATATATATATATATATATATATATATATATATATATATATATATATATATACTTACATACATAAATTTACGTCCTTAAATACATACATAATAGAATAGTCTTATACATGTATACGTTACACCAATCATAAACCACATACGGCTATCATTTCGTGTGACTCTCCCCCTAGGTTCCCCTTAGGTATCCCCCAGCCCCCCCTCCCCCCTCAGGTTCCCCTTAGGCTCCCAACCCCTGCTCCCCTTGGACATGAACCCCCCGTGGCCGACGCTGAGAAAGAGAGAGAGAGAAAAAAAAAGCGAGAGGAACTTTGGACTTAACACCTGCCCGCACTTAAATAGAGTTTCACGGAGAGCGGGGGTGGCCCGTCTGCCTGCTTGCTTGCCTGCCTGCCTGCCTGCCTGCCTGCCTCCCCGCTTGCCAGCTATGCCACCGACTGCTGCTGCTCCTCCGCCTCACAAGCACACGAAAGCACGGCCAACATTTTATAGCACGGGTGCCAACTCGATGAGGGCGTGAGAGAGAATGGGCGGAAGGGGAAAAACAAGGCAGGCAGGGGGGCGGGGAGGGGGAGAGGCAGGTGGGCGGTGAAATTCGGCATAGAAGGAGAGGGCGGGAGGGAGGGGAGGCGGAGAGGGAGGTGGAAGAGGAGAGGGAGGTGGAAGAGGAGAGGGAGGTGGAAGAGGAGAGGGAGGTGGAAGAGGTGAGGGAGGTGGAAGAGGTGAGGGAGGTGGAAGAGGAGAGGGAGGTGGAAGAGGAGAGGGAGGTGGAAGAGGAGGTGGAAGAGGAGAGGGAGAGGAGGAGAGGGAGATGGAAAGGGAAGGGGAAGATGGAGAGAGAGGGGGGGGGAGACAGGGAGATGGGGAGAGGGGGAAGGGGAAGATGGAGAGAGAGGGGGAGAGGGGAGACAGGGAGATGGGGAGAGGGGGAAGGGGGGAGGGGGAGAGAAGAGAGAGAAAACAAGGGGGGGAGAAAAAAATATAAATGACATATAATGGAGAAAAAATACGGTTAGAAAAAAAAATCACCAACAAAAAATATAAAAATACAAATTTCAATAAAAGAAGAAGAGAGAGAAGAAGAGGAAGAAGAAGCAGAAGAAAGCAGACCAGAGATAAAAATAAAATTGCGAAAGCAGCACGGCGCGATTTGAGGGCCTCCCCCGCCGCGCGAGCGACCCCTTGCAAGCAGCGGAGGGCGGCGCGCTGGTAACAGTGGCGCGGGCACGGGCAAGAATACCCAGCATGGCCATGGCGGAGAGCGAACTGTGGCCCTGTATTACTATTGTGTGCTCAGCTGGCTCCTGCTTGCTTTGACTTCTCCTGCAGACACACAAGTAAATTCCAATGTGCTTATGAGGGCCACCGCCGGCCCGACGAAGTGTTCGACCCGAGGCGCCGGAGCCAAAGCGTTACCCCCCCCCCCCCCTCGCACTCGCTCACTCTTATAATGCAAGTGTGTATAGATGTGTGTGTGGGGAGGGGGGGGGCATGTATGTATAGGTGTGTGTATGGCGTGTGTGTGTGTGTGGCGTGTGTGTGTGTGTGTGGCGTGTGTGTGTGTGTGTGGCGTGTGTGTGTGTGTGTGGCGTGTGTGTGTGTGTGTGGCGTGTGTGTGTGTGGCGTGTGTGTGTGTGGCGTGTGTGTGTGTGTGGCGTGTGTGTGTGTGTGGCGTGTGTGTCTGTGTGCCGTGTGTGTGTGGCGTGTGTGTCTGTGTGCCGTGTGTGTCTGTGTGGCGTGTGTGTGTGTGGGGCGTGTGTGTATGTGTGGCGTGTGTGTGTGTGTGGCGTGTGTGTGTGTGTGGCGTGTGTGTGTGTGTGGCGTGTGTGTGTGTGTGGCGTGTGTGTGTGTGTGGCGTGTGTGTGTGTGTGGCGTGTGTGTGTGTGTGGCGTGTGTGTGGTATGTGTGTGTGGCGTGTGTGTGTGTGTGGCGTGTGTGTGTGTGTGGCGTGTGTGTGTGTGTGGCGTGTGTGTGTGTGGCATGTGTGTGTGTGTGGCGTGTGTGTGTGTGTGGCGTGTGTGTGTGTGTGGCGTGTGTGTGTGTGTGGCGTGTGTATGTGGTATATGTGTGTGGTGTGTGTATGTGGTATATGTGTGTGGTGTGTGTATGTGGCATGTGTGTGTGGCGTGTGTGTATTTGTGTGTGGCATGTGTATAGATGTGTGTGTGTGTGGGGGGGGGCATGTGTATATAGATGTGTGTGTATGTGTGTGGCATGTGTATATAGATGTGTGTGTATGTGTGTGGCATGTGCGTATGTGTGTGGCATGTGTGTATAGATGTGTGCGCGCGCGTGCTGGCGACAGCTACATCTATATCTTTATCACTTAATAAATGAACTTTATTTTTTGTTCTAAATACAAATACCTATACCGATACAACTGCATATACAGTAAAGAATTTCAATGTTAATATAAATTCGTACATGTGATTTTCAATACATATACCTTTACATATATATTGTACACTGCAAATGAATTGCAAAAAATGCGTATAAAAGTAAACACACAAAAAAAATATTGTACATATATGTATATGTATATGTATATATGTGTATGTATATATGTGTATGTATATATGTATATATATATATATATATATATATATATACATGATTATATATATACATATATATATATATATATATATATATACATATATGATTATACATGTACATTTGTATATATATTTATATTTATAATTATACATATACATATATGTATATATGTATATATGTATATATGTATATATGTATATATATATATATATATATATATATATATATATATATATAAGTATAATTATAAATATAAATATATATACATATGTACATGTATAATCATATATATATATATATATATATATATGTATATATATATATATATATATACATACATATATAAGTATAATTTATATTTATAATTATACTTATATATATATATACATATGTACATGTATAATCATATATATATATATATATATATATATATATATATATATATATATAAGTATAATCATAAACATAAATATATATACATATGTACATGTATATATATATATATATATATATATATATATATATATATATATATATATATATATATATATATATATATATATATATATACAGACATATTTGTATATGCTTACAGCGAACATACAGTTACACAGCCCTGACGGAACACCTGTTAAAATTAACAAATAATGATATGTACACATTCATGTACTCAACACCTGCGTAGACCAACTAGTCACACGCCGAAAATTTACTCTTATCAAAATTTACTCTTTCTATCACCCCTCAACATTAACCTCCCCCTCTTTCCCCACGCCTCCCCCCCCCCCCCTCCTCGAAAGAAAAGCAGGACTTCAGCGCCCCCTCCGCCACCCCGACCCACCCCCTTTCCCCCCCCTCATCTCTAAGGCTCCCACGCCCGCGAGTCTCCGCCATGTACACTGGGGTTCGGATTCATAAAATGGTCGTCTACATACATACATAAATAAATACATGCATACTTATTAACCCGGCCGTCGTGACTGATTAGTGAGCGTTGGAGGAGGATGACTGCGCCGTCTGTGGGCTTGGGATTTGGCGATAGACATTGCGATAGATGCGAGAGGCGCGTCCTGGGCTTCCTTGGGGTAGATGCACGTGAAATCTCACTTTGTTCTATCTGTAGGGGATTCCACTTAAAGAGACAGACAAAGAGAGGGAAAGAGACAGACAAAAAGAGAGAGAAAGAGACAGACAAAAAGAGAGAGAAAGGGACAGATAAAGAGAGAGAGAAAGAGAGAGATAAAGAGAGAGAGAAATAGAGAGAGAAAGAGAGAGAGAAAGAGACAGACAAAGAGAGAGAAAGAGACCGAAAAAGAGAGAAGGAAAGAGACAGCGAATAAGGGTTATTCGCGACCCGAGACCCCTTCGAGCGCCCCGTCATCGAACAGCGCGAAGGAAAATTTTCGGGCGACATCTCCTGCGACCGAGAGAGACTTCCTTCCGAGGTTCCGACGGCGTCACGCAAACACTCGTCCGCGAAAGGCAATTCGATCACCTTCTGTTCCCCCCCCCCCCTTCCCCGCCCTTCCCTCCTCCCTCCACCTCTCTTCCCCCGCTAAAAATCCCTTATACTCCCCCTCATACTCCTTGTAAATCCCCCTCCCGCCCACCCACCGCCTGGGCCTCCCACCCTCTCCCACCAGACCGCAGCGCAGCGCAGATCTCCGGACAGCGCCCTAAAAATATAAACTGCACCAAACTAACTCCGCCCGCCCGCCGCGGCTGCTGCTGTTGCTTCCCCACGCCCACACCCCAACCTCCTCTTACCACGTGCAGCTCGGTGGGCGCATACCACGCCCATGACCACCACGGTATTATTGGAAGGCAGAGGGGGATGGGGGAGAAAGGGATGGATGGGGCAGGGGAAGAAGAGGAGGGGGAGGAGGTGGGGGAAGAGGAGGGGGAAGAGGAGAGGGAGAGGGAGGAGGAGGAGGAGGAGGAGGAGGAGGGGGAGGGGAGGGGGCAGGCAAAAGCAGCAGCGACGACGGCGATCGAGCAGGAACAAGGAAGGGAAAGGAGAGTAGGCAGAGAGAGAGAGAGAGAGAGAGAGAGAGAGAGAGAGAGAGAGAGAGAGAGAGAGAGAGAGAGAGAGAGAGAGAGAGAGAGAGAGAGAGAGAGAGAGAGAGAGAGATAGAGAGAGAGCGTGAGAAAGCGAGAGAGAGAGAAGCAGAGAAAGTGATATACAAGAAAGAAAAAAAAACAGCAGAAAAAAACCCGAAGACATCAAAGGAGAAAAAAGGGACAAAAGAAAAGAATCACAGAACACAGGACGAACAGACGAGATAGGGTGGAGACAGCGAGGGTGAATGGGCAAGTAGAAGGGAAGAGACGAAGGGAGCACGAGTCGAGCAGGGGGGGGGGGGGGAGACAAGATGCTGGGGAATACTAGGCGAGGGAGGTGGAGGGGGCTGGGAGAGGGAGGAGAGGCAGGAGGAGGGGGGATGAGAGGAAGGCGGGGGAGGCAAGCACGAACATAAGGACATAGCAAGGCGGCGAAGAGGAAGACGAGCGCTAGGCTACTTGGGGGTTGGAAGCCCAAGAATGAACTAAAATTAAGGGAGAGGGATTGGGAGTGGGAGAGTGAGTGGGAGAGGTAGTGGAAAAGGGAGAGGGAGAGGGAGAGGGAGAGGGATAGCGATAGGGAGAGGGATAGGGATAGCGATAGCGATAGGGAGAGGGATAGCGATAGCGATAGCGATAGGGAGAGGGAGAGGGAGAGGTAGTGGGAGAGGGAGAGGGAGAGGGAGAGGAAGGCGCCGAGGAGAAAGGCAGAGGGAGCCAAGGCAGATTAGAGAGGAGAGAGAAAAGGTATTATATATCTATACATAAACATGCACATACCCATACTCATATACAAATATAAACAAATATATAAATATAAACATTCATATTATATATATTCGTTTTTATCGATTTATTAATCTATTTATCCAGCCATTTATGTATGACAACCTAGGCGAGGAAGACTGACCTCAGAGCCAAGTGTAATAAATTTAATATTAATAATAAATTTCAATATGAAAACACACAAATCAGAGGCATTGCCAATAAATAACAAAACTAATAAATACATTGAAAAATAAAAGCACAAAAAACTGGTAACATGAAATAACTAAAACATGGGAAATACACAATATCCACCCTTAGTGCGGATGTACTTACGGTTCATAATGTTCAAATAGGAGATACATTATAACGAAAATAGCGATACGCGCTAACGTAAACAATCTCAAGTTCACAATAATAATAATAATATAAAAAAAAATAAAGAAAAACTTCTAGATGAGGTGGAGGTGGAGGAGGAGGAAAAGAAGGAGGAAAAGGAGGAAAAGGAGGAAAAGGAGGAGGAGTAGGAGGAAAATGAGGAAAAGGAGGAGGAGGTGGCGGGTATAATGATAATTATAATAACTATATTAATAACTCTATGATTACAATAATAACTATAATAACCAGAATATTCAGAATAAAAAAGTTAAAATAACAACAATGATGATGATAATAATAAATTCGCGGGAAAACAAGAGCAGTAATACTAACATTAAAATTAATATGAACACAACATATAACAATAATTATACAAAAAATTACTACAACTATAACAACAGTGAAGCTAACAATAAAATTACAAATGATACAAATAATACAAAAAAAATCAATTCACATTAATAATAATAATAATCATAAAAATAATAAAAAAATTATACTAATAGAAATAATAATATTAATAATAATATTAATATTATCAATAATATTAATATCATCAATAATAATAATAATAATAATAATAATAATAATAATAATAATAATAATAATAATAATAATAATAATAATAATAATAACAACAACAACAACAATAAAAACAACACTCAAAAAATAGTACAATTAATGATAAAAAAAATAACCAACAGAAATACTGGCAACAACAGAAATAAATTATAACAATAACGATATTAAAACCCACAACCGCAAAAACAAAATTATAACAACCGATTTTCCATCAAAATCTGTACATTAATAAACATTATACCAATGACACCAATCAATCCACATTTTACTTAATAAATAGGACCAAATGAAAAATAAAGGGTTAATTACAAAATAACCACCGTAATAAATAATATAGTTATGATATTAAGCTGGAATGAATACTAATCATTAACTATAAAGATTAATAAAGAGAGTGATGTTATGATTTATATTAACAATAATAAAAACAACAATAATAATGGTAAAAAAATATGATTTTAATGATAATAAAATAATAACAATAACAGTAACAATAATAATCATAATAATATAAAATAATAATAATAATAATAATAATAATAATAATAATAATAATAGCAACAATAATAATAACAATAATAATTATGACTATAATACTAACAATAAAAATAGCAATAATAAGAGCAATAACAATGCTAAAGACATAATAAAATTATAAAATGATAATAATTGGAATAATAATTAAGTAAATGATAATAGTAATAATAATTAAATAAATAATAATAGTAATAATAATAATAGTAAATAATAATAATAACAATAATACTAATAACAATAATAACTAATAATAACAATAATAATAATAACAATACCAACAATAATAATAACAGTAACAAAAACTAAAGTGACGAAACTCAAAATTACAAAAATCAGCAACGATAGTAAAAGGGAAGATCAAAGAACAAGAAAAATAGCACAAACTAACAAGAGCAAGAACAAGTAAAAACAACAATAATAATAACAATAATATCAATAATAATAATAATAATAATAATAATAATAATAATAATAATATTATTATTATTATTAACAACAACAACAACAGCATTAACAGTAAGAAATGCCAATACTGATAAAAGTAAATAGTAATAAAAATCATAATGGACATTACATATAAAATTAAAATATCAATAAAAATATTAACTATAACATTACCAATAATATTAAGAATAATGAAAACAATAATGACAAAGATAATATCTTTTTTACAACAACAGTAACAAAAAATCAGTAATAACATAATCAAAGTGACAATAACAACAAAAACAATAATAACAGTAAAAAATTATAATACAAATAATAACTAATCCTAATAATACTAATGTCAAAAATAATCATAATAATAATAAAAATTATAATAATAACAATAACAACAATCAATAACAAAAACAATAATAAAAATGATTCAAATACTAATGATAAAAATAACAAATGCAATAACAACAGCAATAACTATAATAGTAATAATAATAGTAATAATGATAGTAATAATAATAATAATAATAATAACAATAATTACAAAAAAAAGTAATAATAACTATAACAACAACAATACTAATAACAATAGCAACAGCAGTAACAATAACAACAATAATAACAATAACAAAAATAACTAACAATAACAATAATAAAAAAATAATAGAAATATTAATAACAATTATACTCAAACAATAACAACAAAGCAATCGTAATCATAACCAAACCTTGTTAGCAAAACAAACGCAATAGAAAATAAAATAAAACGACGCCAACGCAAAAAAAAATAAAAATGAATAACAAAAATTTATCATCCTTATATTTTGAATGATAATTTCTATTTTCTGCTTCGCATTCCCCGAATACAGCGTCACTCACATCGATCTGGATCACAGTGTTGACGATAAAACACACACACACACACACACACACACACACACACACACACACACACACACACACACACACACACACACACATATATATGTATATATACATATATATCAATAGCTATATCTATCTATCACTATATCTATCTATCTACCAACCTCTCTCTCTTTCTCTCATTACATATATATATATATATATATATATATATATATATATATATATATATATATATATATATATATATATATATATATATATATATATATATATATATATATATATATATATATATATATATATATATATATACATATATATGTATGTATGTATGTATATTTTGCATGCATGTATATATATCTATCTATACATTTATATCTACCACTATATACATGTGCGCATGCTGGCGTTTATGTTTATACATCTACTTATTCTTCTCTTTATATTTACAATACATGAATAAACAAAATATAAATATGAAAAAATACCGGCCTGAGATGCATGCAAATAAACGATGATAAATTAACCGAAAAAAAATCCCCTGGCTAGGACTAAGCGCCCCCACCCCCCAATACAACACCCCCTCCCTCCTTCCCTCCCCTTCCTCCCCCTCCCCACAAATCCACCCTCAACAACCTATAGATTATTTAGCAAAAACTGTCGCGACAGGAAATGCGACCATATAACAATTACTTATTTATGGTTCGCAAAATAATTCAGCATAATTTTCTGTTAAATATATAATAACCATGGCTTTGCAGATGGGGTCTATGGAGAGGGAGAGGGAGAGGGAGAGGGAGAGGGAGAGGGAGAGGGAGAGGGAGAGGGAGAGGGAGAGGGAGAGGGAGAGGGAGAGGGAGAGGGAGAGGGAGAGGGAGAGGGAGAGGGAGAGGGAGAGGGAGAGGGAGAGGGAGAGGGAGAGAAGAACAAAAAGGAGGGTGTGCAATTCCTCTTTCATCTGCCGTTTTTATTTATTCATCAAGTGTAATGTATTCTTTAATAATAATAATAATAATGATATGATAATGATAATGATAATGATAATAATAGTAATAATAATGATAAGAAAATATGAGCAATAATAATAATAGTAACAATAATAATGATAACAACAATAACAACAACAACAACAACATTAATAATAATAATAATAATAATAATAATAATAACAATAATAATAACAATGGTAATAACACAATGGCAATAATAATATCAATAACAATACAAAATAGTAATAATAACAAAAATTACAACAACAACAATAATAATAATAAAAATTATAAAAATAATACTAACAAAAATAAAACCAAAAACAACACTACTAATAATGATAATAACAATAACAATACCAACAACTACTCATAATAATAATGATTATAATCATAACAAAAATAACAATAATAATAACAACAATAACAATATTTTCCCAAGGTGGCGGTAAATTTTCATTCTCTTATCAAGAGCCTAATATATTTTCCATGAGGAGGGGGTCAGGGAGGGGGAGGGAGGTGCTTGAGGGGGATATGGGGGTGCAGACTGTGTTAATAGCTTTGTGGAGGGGGGGGAGGGGGGTTGGCGTTATATAAGGGTACCGAAGTGGGCGTACATGCAAATCGGGGTTGAAAGTGAGAAAGGGCGTTGTTAACGGAATGGGCGGGGAAGTGGGGGCGTAGGGGTGGTGGTGGTAGGTGGGGGGTGATGGGGTGGAGAGGTGGAGGAGGGAAGGTGTGGGTGGGTGATGTACCCGGCTATTGGGGGTGGGGGGTGAGGGTGGGGGAGCGAGGTGGCGGCGGCAGAGGGGTAGCGGCACGAGGGAGGGAGGAAGGCCAGGTGGTATGAACAGGTGTTTAAAAAGAAAAGTCATTCTCGTACAGGTGGCGCACGTATTGGGGGAGGAGGGGGAGGAGGGGGAGAAGTCCAGTGGGATAGACGATTTGAAACAAACCAAAAAACCGGCAGGAGCTCGCAAAATACGCGCCCATACAAGCCCCGCCCGCGAAACCCGAGAGAACCCCGAGATTCCCCTCGGATCCTCCCCTTTCTTCCCTCCGAAGGACCCGAGCGACGGAAGCGACGACCCACGTGACAAAGAAAACGCGTCCGGCGCCGCGTGGGTCCGGTCGCCGCCATCACGTGAGCGGCGCCTCGATCGCGCGGCGGTCGTGTGGCGCGGCGGACGGAGTGCGGAGCGCCGTCGGGAGCCGATCGGCGCGAATCGGGGAGCGCGAGGCAATCGGACGCGGGGACGAAGTGGAAGTGGAAGTGGAGGCGGTGGAGGTGGAGGAGGAAGTCGTGGAGGTGGAGGTGGTGGCGGTGGAGGGGGTGGTGGAGGCGGTGGAGTAGGTGGAGTGGAGAAGGGCAGAGAAAGGTGGACGCGGGTAGGATAGGGCAGGGCGGGACAAGGAAGGGCGGGGCAGGGCAAGGCTGGTGAAATACCCCCGCTTAGGAGTCTGCCAAGAATGCCATGTCGCGCTTTTTCCCCCGGGGCAATTTGTGTTCGTTCCTCCGGTGTGACATCCGCCGTCATCTTGCGGGGGACCTTGAGGCACCTCCCGCTTCTGCCGCGCCCCCTCCCCCCTCGCCCCTCCCCCGGCACCAGATCTTCTTGCTCTCTTCCCCCCACCCCACCCCCCCTCCGCCCCGTCCTGAAAAACGTGGTCTTCTGCTCCGACCACACTGCGGGCGGCGCTCTGCCTTACAAATCACCGCAAACGTTCCGGAACTATGTAATTCAATCCACAATATGGCGAGGAAATATCGCTATCAATACCGGCGCAGTTTGCAAGCCACTTAATCGATGGCGTCGGAAGCAGTCGGGGCAGCTGCGTCGGGTCTTCGCGTCGGTCCCAAGGTGCCGCGTCGCTCTCCTCCGACTCGCGGCCTCCTGCCCATCGCATTACTATGCATGCGCGCGTTTATCCTCATCTCTTCTTTGAGCGGCTTTCGCCTCCTTCGCTGGCCGCCCGACGCTCGAGCAACAACAGACCACGGAAAAAAATGCCCCCCCCCCTTTGCAGGAAAAAATAGGTCAGAGAAAGTAA
>NC_091553.1:13913880-13916380 GCF_042767895.1 Penaeus vannamei
TTTATTTAATGTTGTGCTTCAGAAGTTTGATACTTTTGGTCCAAGCAGTCCGATCACATTATCAAATCAACTCTACATGAATTACGTCTGTGTATCCTAATCGATTCCATCTAATTTACATTTCCTCTCCGACATAACCTAATTTTCATTTTTTTTTTTTCATTCCCGGAAAACTTTTTTTTTTTTTTTTTTTTTTTTGTTCTTTTTTCAGCGCAAAGGGAAATGATTATCTAGGTTCCCGGATGAAGTACTTGGGGCGAGGTACTGGTGGTCTGCGGTGTGCTGCGGACCCCGGCGGTTATGCTGACTCTGACAATTATATATACATACATACGTACATGAATACATACATATACATACATACATATATACGTACATGAATACATACATACATATATACGTACATGAATACATACATACATATATACGTACATGAATAGATACATACATATATATACGTACATGAATACATACATATACATACATACGCACATATATCTGTATACATACATAATACATACATATACATATATATATATATATATATATATATATATATGTATATATATATATATATATATATATATATATATATATATATATATATATATATATATATATATATACACACACACAAACACCCACACATATACTTATATGTACACGCGCACACACACACACACACACACACACACACACACACACACACACACACACACACGCACACGCACACACGCACACACACCTCCGCTGTCCACGCAGCCTGGCCAACCGCCGCGGCAACGCTCGCAACAAGCGTCCACACAGCGCCCATCACCGGCCGCCATTCAACATCTTCAGTCCCAAATAAAACAGTCATTCTTATCAGGCAGTAACAGGTAGTCATTTAGCCGATGACTTCACTTCCACGGCATTCGGCTTCACAAAGGCTTCCTATCGAGCCGGAACCCCTTGACCTGCGGCGCGCGATCTCTTGGCAAATCGAACTGTTGCAAGAGACGATCTCGCGAAAAGCGAATTCGTAAGTGAACGCGCAGGGTTGTGCCTACTTCTCTCTGTCTCTGTCTCTCTGTCTCTTTCTGTCTCTGTCTCTCTCTCTCTCTCTCTCTCATTCAATCTTTATCAACCTTTCTATATCTCTATCTACCTCTATATATCTATCTACCTCTATCTCTATCTATTTACCTCTATCTCTATCTGTCTATCTATCTACCTGTATCTATTAATCATAAAGCGATAGAAAACGAAGGAAGGAAATAGAAAACGGGGTGATATGAGTTGGTGAATCAACAGAAAACGAGGAATAAGAAAACGTATTAATGCCAATGGAGTATGATTTGATAAATCAAGAGTAAACGAGGAAAGAAAAGAAGGAGAACGCAGGAAGATTTTAAATGTGATAAAACTTCCCAAAGCAACGGAGGAAAGAAAAGAGAAAACGGGGTGACATGAGCTCTTGAATAGACTCCTTAGTCAACAGAAACCGAGGAGTAAGAAAACAGATTGATGCTAATTGTGTATAATTTAATAAATCAACAGAAAACGGGGACAGAAAAGAAATCGAAAACAAGGATTTGAAACGTTAATAAAAACTCGCAAATCAACAGAAAACGAGGAATAAGAAAATGGATTAACGCAATTTTATAAATCAACAGAAAACGAGGACATCAAAGAAATAGAAAACAAAGTAATCTGAAATAGGAATAAAAATCCCCAAACAAACAGAAAACAGGAAAACCAAACAGAAAACGGGAAAGCCAAACAGAAAACGGGGAAACCAAACAGAAAACGAGAAAACCAAACAGAAAACGGGGAAACCAAACAGAAAACGGGGAAACCAAACAGAAAACGGGAAAATCAAACAGAAAACGAGAAAACCAAACAGAAAACGGAAAAACCAAACAGAAAACGGGAACCAACCAAACAGAAAACGGGAACCAACCCAACAGAAAACGAAAACCAACCCAACAGAAAACGGGAACCAACCAAACAGAAAACGGGAACCAACCCAACAGAAAACGGGAACCAACCAAACAGAAAACGGGAACCAACCAAACAGAAAACGAAAACCAAACAGAAAACGAGAAAATCAAACAGAAAACGGGAAAACCAAACAGAAAACGGGAAAACTAAACAGAAAACGGAAAAACCAAACAGAAAACGGGAAACCCAAACAGAAAACGGAAAAACCAAACAGAAAACGGGAAAACCAAACAGAGAATGGGGAAACCAAACAGAAAACGGGAAAACCAAACAGAAAAAGGGAAAATCAAACAGAAAACGGGAAAACCAAACAGAAAACGGGAAAATCAAACAGAAAACGGGGAAACCAAACAGAAAATGGGAAAATCAAACAGAAAACGGGAAAACCAAACAGAAAACGGGAAAACCAAACAGAAAACGGGAAAACCAAACAGAAAACGGGAAAACCAAACAGAAAACGGGAAAACCGAACAGAAAACGGATTGACGTGAAATTTGGACGTGGAACCGGCGTGGGT
>NC_091553.1:13918880-13928880 GCF_042767895.1 Penaeus vannamei
ATCCGCTAACAAGAGCGACAAAGCACAGGCATGAATACAAGCAGAAGACACCAGGAGGCACAGCAACTAAGGTGAGAGGCGAGGAAGAGATCTTTGAAGAAAATAGCTCGTCAGTCCAGAGATTTTGTCAAGTGGGAATACCAACATGATACCACATGACGTCACGAGGCTGAGCCTATCGGTGCCACATATTTCCTGATTCAAGAGAAGCGTCCAATTTTCTCTTTGAAAATCCTGGTCTAGATAATTTTGACATTTCTGAAGCCATCAAAAAGGGGGTGGGGGTGGGAGGGAGCGGAAGGGAGAGTCAAGGGGAGAGGTCAATAAGGAAAGAAGAGGAGAGTAGGAGGAGGAGGAGGAAGATGATGATGACGGCGAGGAGGAGGAGTAAGAGAAGAAGAAGGAGAAGAAGAAGAAGGAGGAAGAAAGGGGGGAGGAGGTGGAGAAAGAAGAGGAGGAGGTGGAGGAGTGAGAGGAGGAGGTGGAGGGGGAAACGGAGGGGGGAGTAGGAGGAGGATAAGAAGGGGAGGAGAGCAGTAGGACGAGAGGGAGGAGGAGGAGGAGGGGAAAAAGGAGGTGAAGGAGGAGGAGGAGAAAGAGTAGGTGGAGGAGGAAGTGTCCTTTGATGCACTTGAAAACCTTATAAATAATAACTTTAATAAGAGTAATTAAGGATTTCTTTCATGTCTCGCCCTTCTTCAAAGATTAATAGCACGGACTAATGACAAGAACCACAGATGTTACACGCAGTCTGATCATTATCATCAGCTCTTTGTAACTCGCTTTTTGATCCTTATTCTTCCCCCTTTTTTATCATTGCTATTATCGTTATTCCGTGGTCGTACTCCGGGGTTTTGTCCCTCCCTCCTCTCCCTCTCTTTCCTCCTCTCTTTCCATTTCTTCACCACCGTTCTTGCCTTTTATCTTACATTCTTTCTTTCGAATTTGCAGAGCAAAGGGGGTTCGAAGATCAGTCTACCTTCTTGATAACATCTCGTTGTTTCGATTTTTTCTTTTCATGTTTTATTTGTGTTTATTCCATTCGTTTAGGAAAAATATCTATTTCATGTTGCTTATGGATACTTCTCTCTTTTATAAATACATTTTGTTGTATTTTGTATTTCATTTGACTTTTACGTTTTCTTTTTATTTCTGTGTTCTGTCTTTATGTTTAGTGGTTCCATTCATCCATTTATTTCATCTTTTCTCCCTTTCCTCTCCTTCCAGATGTTCTGTTCATGTTCATCAGTTGTACAAAGACCAGGAACTTTGCATGTGGACGCAGTTATAAATAGACAAATACACTCTGCCTTTGGCTTTGTTGGGTACGGAACGGGGTAATTACAATAGAAGAAACTAGCTTTGCTGCATATAATTACACTCCTTTAGAAGAAATATGAACATTTTCTTTTGGCTGAACCATTATTTATTTCGAGAATTATACAATTATGAACAAAAACTATGTAGCCACACAAAAAGAACTTGGGTGAGGTTGGCCGCCATCAGTTACACCCTGGCTGGAGGTTCAGGCGAGGTCGATAAGTATGGAAGGTTCATACGCTGTACATGTGAACGTGTAAGCGCTTATTTGTACTGTCCATGTGTACATTTGTCGTGCTCGTGTGCGTTACTTAGTGTTCATATAGGTGCAGGTGTGAGTGACTAGAAATTTATGAACAGAAATTGGTTTATGGAATGTACTACTATTCATTTGTTATACAGACAAACGCACACACACATTGCGCAGAGAAAAAGAAAGAAAGATAGGTATGGAGATTGACGTGTAGAGATAAGGGCATATGAATTCTTTTTAAGGGCCTCTCTCTCTCTCACTCGTTCTCTCTCTCTCTCTCTCTCTCTCTCTCTCTCTCTCTCTCATTCAATCTCTATCAACCTCTCTATATCTCTATGAAATCTTTGTGTGCATATCATATAGGTGTGTCTATTTATCATGTGAATTTCTGCATGTGTATGAAACACTGTTATATACAGAATATGTACAATATAAACGTAAGCATATATATATCATATATTATATATATGTATATAGAATATGTACTATAGAAAGTTAAGCACACACACACACACACACACACACACACACACACACACACACACACACACACACACACACACACACGCATATATATATATATATATATATATATATATATATATATATATATATATATATATATATATATATATATATATATATATATATATATATATATATATATATATATGTATGTATAATGTTGGGATGCATATATATTTACGTCGTACCTTGGTATGCATACATGTGCAATATGTAGGTGTGTTATAGTGTATAAGAATTTGCTAGTAATGTATAGAAATACATATGTATGCATAGGTGCATTTAACATGCAGGTATACATATATACAAGTTTACTATGAATATGCAGCACATATGTGTGTATGACATTTCTGTGTGCATATAGTCCTGTAATTTCTTTGTAAATATGGAATGGGTGTATATACATACGTATGTGTAATATGCAGGTATTTTATCCAATTAGGGAGGCATACATGTATGTTAATAAACATGCAGGTAAGTCTGTATTTGCACATATATGCAAATACTTTAATATATAGACGCACACGGAAGTATAACTGATGAAAGCCTGTGCGAATTTGGGCACAACAAAATCAAGAATAACGGCGTCAGAAGAAAGATACGCAATAAAAATCAGTCGAGAAAAAAGGAGAATCGAAGGCTGTCCATAAATATTTTCGAGGAGGACGGATATATCACACGGAGGCCGTCTTTCGTTGCGTCAGGAGGTGAGGGGGATGGGGGGAGAAGGAGGAGGAGGAGGAGGAGGACGAGGAGGAGGAGGAGCAGCAACAGCAGCAGCAGGAGCAGGAGGGGGAGGGGGAGGGGGCGGGGGAGGAGGAGATGAGGTGAGATGGGGAGGGGGAGGGGGAAGGGGAGGAGCAGGAGGAGGAGGAGGAGGAGGAGGAAGAGGGGGAGGGGGCGGGGGAAGAGGAGGTGACGTGAGATGGTGGGGGGAGAAGGAGGAGCAGACGGAGGAGAGGAGGAGGAGGAATACTAATACTAATAGAGGAGGAGGAGGCAGAAGAGAAGGAGGAGGAAGAAGAAAGAGGAGAAGGAGAAGGAGGAAGAGGAAAAGGAGGAAGAGGGGGAATAATAATAATAATAATAAGAAGAAATATAATGGTGGTAGTTACAGAAGAGCAGGATGAAATGAAAAGGAGGAAAGCATCATTGTGGATGAAAAGAACAGAAATAAGAGGAGGTTGAATGTGAATGTGAGGAAGAAAAGAAGAAAAAGAATATGAGGAGGAGAAAAAATTGAAGGACGTTCGCCAGAGACAGACAATGACAACAAGGAGAAGGAGAGGGAAAGGAAGACCGCAAAAAAGGAAGAATGCAAATAAAGGTAGGAATCGAATGAAATAAACAGAGGAGTAAGCGGAAACGAAAACAGTTGCAATTCCCCGCTCTTATCGTTTGATGGCAGAGCTAACGACTGATCTCCCCCCTCCCCCCCCCCCCGCCCACACCTTTGCATTCTCACCCTCATTTTCCCGGCGCTAATGTCCGAACTTGGCACTAAAGGGAGGGATGGTTTTCAGCATTCTCCCGGCACTCTCATGCATAGAATATCGCATTATCGCGATAATGTAAGGTCTAACCTCTGCTTTATAGGTAATAGTCAAACATTTGCTTTAAGATCCAGCTTCAGGCACACGCGCGCGCAATGGGGAGGGCTAGGTCAGTCGCAGCTCGAGGAGGTGTCATGGCGTCTGATTCTGTTTTTTGGAAATAGCCCTTGGGGTGTATTTTGATGACGTCACGAAAGCTACGGATGCTTTGTGAATATGGTCGATCATTTTGGTCTTTTCAGCTTTGAAATAGAATGGAAAAAAATGAATTTAATGGTTATATTTTGGTTGAACAATCATCAACACAGACGCCTGACACCTTGAGTTGCTACTGATCTCACCTTCCCCCGCGCGCGATGCAGCACGACGCGCCGGCTTCGACTCACTGATTCGAGCGCCGCGGATCTCTTCGAACCTACGAGGCTTCGACACCAGTTCGAGTCGGAGTGATCTGCTCGGCCGGGGAAGGGCGGTTGTCTCGCTCTCCGTGGTATCCTGGAGGCCTTGGAGTGATGCCGCTGTGGTGAAGATGGTGTTGGGATGATGGTGGGCGTGATGACGGGCGTAAGCTATGATGGTGGCGGGGGCGTGGTGTTAAGTGTAAGGTTGACCTTTGCCTTCAGGAAGCTCTTACTACAGCTGTGTGCCACTGTACGTCACTTTGACGAGATCGTTGTGGATTAAGGAGCACTTCAAACGAAGCTTGACGAAAGAAAAAATGCAGTTAATCTTATACGATACAACGAGACTACAGTGAAAAGACTTCATGAAGAGAAAATGACGGCTATTTTATTTTTCTCCCTCTCCGTTCATAGTTTCCTTTACTCTACTCTCCTCTTTGTTTCTCTCTCACTGTTCGATGGCAAAGGTGTACTTGAAGGTAACGAGCTCATGGTTCCGCAATAACCCCAGAAAGGTGTTATTTCTCGGCGCTTTCAGTGTATAAATACGGAGAGATTATTCCGATATTCAGATGTTATTGGTCTTTTTCGTCCCAGTGCGACGTTAATGCCAGCTACTCCCGCATCGCAAGTCCGTTGACAAGGCTTCCCGTCGTCGGCATCGCTCGTTATAAGAACCCTGTTATATATTCCCTTCTGTGTTCAATACTATGGAGACACGGTATTAGCTTTATCGCTCTTGAAATATATGGTAATACGTCGATAAGATACACTTGTTGATTAACTAAGGAGCAATAAAATAATATAAGGTGGACTTCCCTTGCACGTATGGGTGCTCGTGTGGCTCTTCCAGTGACCTCAACTCTTATCGCGTGTACCCAGGTTTTACCATGCTTTAGTGGCGCTTCTATCCTACGCTTAATCCCGCCTTTGTCAAACTCATTGTTATCCCTTGTCTGTTTTGTTACTTATCTGTGTTTGCTCTATTTGCATCTGCTTTGTTTTCTCATTTATCCTTAAATGGGCCTTCCATGAATTTCTTTTCTTTACCATCTGTTGCGATAAACCTCTTGGTAATTTTCAAGTACATTGTGGATAATTACTTAATTTTCTTGGTGCTTTTCCTTGAGGATTGCCGTTTCGACAACCTGCATGTGACGGACAGACAAAACACCTTACACATCACGTTTTTAACTCCGCCAAAGAGGTAGTGTTTTTGGTAGCGTTGGTTTGTTTGTTCGTTGGTAAGCAGGATAAATTTATATATATTTATTGTTTTTATTTATGTTTTTATTTTATTTTACTTATTATTATTTTATTTATTTATCTATTCATTTTTTTTTTTTTTTTTTAGCCAGAGGTGCGGCTGAGCCCAATTTGGATGCCATTAAATTTTGGTGGTGATCCGGATCCAGGAATTTTCTTATTTCATCAGTTCCCTGTTGCCTTGGTAATAGGGGTAACCATTTTTATCATCATTATCTTTATTATCCGCCTTGGCTTAGGTATGCTCTTAAGTCGATAGTGTTCTTGGTTCCGTTCCTGAGGGTGTACCCCGCGCGTGGGTATGAGGTTCATGAATAGCTGTATGTATCTACGGGATTGCGCATGAACTAATATTTGACGGTGAGCTCTTTGATGGCCAAATAAGACCAAGTGGATTTGGAAGAGCGTGTCGACGGATTTATCAGCTTGCCTGTCTTATCTCTAAATATAATATACCTTCTTGAAAGCAATTTCACTTAATTTTTTTTTTTCACTTTACCCCAAAAACACGAGGTCACTTATTTTTTTTTCTTCTGGTAATGCATGCTTTATCTCTAAAATCTATTGTCATTAACCTCTCCTCCGACCGTGCTCTTATCATTTCTTTTATTGATTCATCTATCGAGGTCATATATTCACCATGAGCTGCCATTCTTTATTACTTAGTTTGAGTTTATCGTCGCCTTAGCATTTCACCTTTTTCGTATAATAATAATAATAATAATAATGATAATAATAATAATAATAATAATAATAATGATAATAATAGTAATAATAATAATAATAATAATAATAATAATAATAATAATAATAATAATATAATATAATAATATAACAATATGATAATATAATAATATAATAATATAATAACAATATTAATTATGATGATAATAATAATAATAATAATAATAATAATAATAATAATAATAATCATAATAATAACAATAATAATAATAATAATAATAATAATAATAATAATAATAATAATAATAATAATAATAATAATAATAATAATAATAATAATAATAATAATGATACTAATAATAAAAAATTATGATAACAATAATGGTAACAATATTCGTAATAATGATAATAACAATGATATAATAAAAAGAAGAAGAAGAAAAAAAAGAGAAATGATTGATGATAATAATAATATTGTTACTACTACTAATAATAACATTAGTAAAAATCAGTTATTTTACTTTCACACATGAGGACTATGGAAATATTTGGATATTAACCCCCTTTATCTCATTGCTTTCACACATCCCACCTTTTCTCCGTCTCGCCGTTTCACTTAGACATCAAATTTCTCCTCTCTTCCGGAGCTCCTTTCTCTCTCTCTCTCTCTCTCTCTCTCTCTCTCTCTCTCCCTCTCTCTTTGTCTCTCTCTCTCTCTCTCTCTCTCTCTCTCTCTCTCTCTCTCTCTCTCTCTCTCTCTCTCTCTCCTTCCTCTCTCTCCTCTCTCTCTCTCATCTCTCCTCTCTCTCACTCTCTCTCTCTCTCTCTCTCTCATCTCTCTCTCTCTCTCATCTCTCTCTCCCTCCCTCTCCCTCCCCATCCCTCCCTCTCCCTCTCCATCCCCCTCCCCCCTCCCCCCCTCCCTCCCTCCTCCCTCCCTCCCTCCCTCCTTCCCTCTTCACCCTCTCTCTCTCCCTCCCTTCCTCCCCCCCTCTTATCTTCCTTTCTCCCACTCCTTCCGTTCTCCTTCCGCCCACTCAGGTCAGGCGCTTGGGCGGGCGGGCGAGCGGGCGGGCGGCGAAGGAATGCGAGAGTCAATAAGAGACATCCGGCGCAAGTATTATCTCTGATGCATCACGGCGAAATGAGTGATATGCCGCCCTCGACGCATGCGCACGCCCGCACGCCCGCACGCCCGCGGATTAGACGTGTGATGCTTTCATTGTTGTCACTGTTGATTGTTATTATCGTTATTATTTTTTTGGTATTATTATTATTGTTGTTATTAGTATTGTTGTTATTATTGTTGTTGTTGTAATCATGATCATTGTTATTATCATTATTATTATTATTATCATTATCATTATTATCATTATCATTATTATCGTTATCTTTATCATTATCATTGTTATCTTTATTACTTCTACAACTACAATTAATACTACCACTACTACTACTACTCCTATTATCATTATTATTATTGTTATTATTATGATTATTATTATCATCATTATTATTCATCACCATCACCAATATTATCATCATTATAATTATCATTATTATAATTATTTTTACTATTTTTATTTTATCCTTATTATTGTTATTATTGATATTACTATTACTAGCGGCAGCACTATTCTTATCATTATTATCGTTGTTATTACCATCATTATCATTATCATTATCAGAATCAGTATCAGTATCAGTATCAGTATCAGTATCAGTATCAGTATCAGTATCAGTATCAGGATCAGTATCAGTATCAGTATCATCATTATTATTATAATTGTTATCATCATTACTATCATCATCATCATTATTATCACCAATATAATATTCTCTGTGGTTCTGCCGAGGCCGTTCTGCGCAGAGCAACGCTGAAAGTGGGTGTCCGGTCAAAATAAAGATATTTGATCGGATTAAAGAGGGCGATATTTGACAGAGATCTTAGCTTTTTTTGGGTCGTAATAAAATGATAAGGATTTGTGGCATTGAATAGAATCCATACCGCGGAATTCCCCTTCCTTATTTTGAGATTAGGGAAAGAGATTTTGGATGATTAATATATTGAATGAATGAAAGAAATGATAGAAGCGAATCGAATCCCTTGGCAACATCGAAACGAAGATTGAGGAAGAAGGTGATAAGAAAAGAGAGAAATGGAAATAAAAGGCAAAGATGAAGAAAAAGAAGATTTTTTTTTAAAACGAAGATGCGGAAGAAGAAGATAAATAAATGGAAGTCAAGGGCGAAGAGGAAGAAAAAGGAAAAAATATTTTTAACGAATATGAGAAAGATGAAGAAAAAGAAATAGAAGTAAAGGGCGAAGAGGAAGAAAAGGGAAAGGACTTTTTTTTAAGCAAAATCGGCCGTGATTTTGGCTCGAGCGATTTGAGACAAGAGAGGCGTAAGCGACCCCGAGTTGATAACAAAATAATGAATATAAATGGGAGTTAACCTGCTATACTGATGTCGATAATTTGGAAATAACAAGTGGTAGAGGCATTGATGGATCACAATATAAAGTGAATGATAATAAATTGCCTTGAACGTGCAATTTCGCATGCGATAATTTGGCATAAATATAACGCCTCGTTGCAGCGCAGGCCGCACGTGATATTCTGTTTAAAATGCAATAGGGCTGATTAATGGGTCACGATTACTGTTATGTCCGCCCTTATTCGCGTAAACAAGGAGTTCCCAAGTCGACGAAGTCACCGGAACGTGTAGAAAAAACAACAACATGATTCCTGAAGCCATTCGAACGTCTGGAAAAGCAACACGATTTCTGACATCACCGGAACGAGTAAGAAAAACAACAACAACAACAAAAGCATACCTAACGTAATACATGTAATACATGACACTGATATGACATGTACACGGACGAGGATAGCGGAAAGGCGTTTCAACAAAACACTTCATCAGCGTCATCATTAGATAAATAGAGACTGCGGTTTTTCCTCATCATCATCGTCCTTCGCTACCAATATCACCTTTATCACCAATGGCAACATAATTTCCATCATTACCGATATCGCCGTCAGCCGCATTGTCATCCCCATCAATAGAGAAGCGGAGAGATAGGTAGATAGATAGATAGATAGAGAGAGAGGGAGAGAGGGAGAGAGGGAGAGAGGGAGAGAGGGAGAGAGGGAGAGAGGGAGAGAGGGAGAGAGGGAGAGAGGGAGGGGAGAGAGGGAGAGAGGGAGAGAGGAGAGAGAGAGAGAGAGAGAGAGAGAGAGAGAGAGAGAGAGAGAGAGAGAGAGAGAGAGAGAGAGAGAGAGAGAGAGAGCGAGAGAGAGAGAGAGAGAAAAAGAGAGAAGGGAGAGAAAAGTAAAGAGATACAGAGTAAGAGAAAGAGATACAGAGAGAGAGAAAGAAAGAGAGAGAGAGAGAGAGAGAGAGACTTAGAGAGAGAGAGAGAGAGAGAGAGAGAGAGAGAGAGAGAGAGAGAGAGAGAGAGAGAGAGAGAAAGGAGAGAAAGAAAGAGAGAGGTAAAAAGAGATACAAAGAGAGAAATTAGAGAGACATAGAAACAGATACAGAAATACAGAGGCAGATAGAAGGCGAAAGAGAGAGAGAGAAGTATAATGAGAGATATAGATAGATATATATAGAGAGAAAGAGAAAGAGAAAGAGAAAGAGAAAGAAAGAGAGAGAGAGAGAGAGAGAGAGAGAGAGAGAGGAGGAGAGAGAGAGAGAGAGAGAGAGAGAGAGAGAGAGAGAGAGAGAGAGAGAGAGAGAGAAAGAAAGAAAGAGAGACAAAGAAAGAGAGAAAGAGAAAGAAAGAAAGAAAGAAAGAGAAAGAGAGAGAGAAACCGGGTTCTCGTCTCTATGTTTCCTCCCGCCAGTCGAACTATCTTATTAATACTGAGGATTATTATTTGGGCCGGGGCGCTCGTAGTGATGACGTGGGTTGGAGGTGCGAACGGGGGGTAGGGGGGTGGGGGTGGGGTGGAGGGAAGAGCCCAATGAAAGGGAGGAGAGGGCGATAG
>NC_091553.1:13941380-13943880 GCF_042767895.1 Penaeus vannamei
CGGCGGACCGCAGTATGCTCTCCGCTCGGACTACCACGGGGGAGGGGAAGGAGGGGGTGGAGGGGGTGTAACTATGTGTATGTGTATATATACGTATAATGTACATGGTTGTCTGGTGAAATAACTTGATATACAGGCAAACAAGACACACAGAAATGCATATGCATAAAAAGTGTACAGGGACTACCACGGGGGAGGGGGGGAGGGGGTGTAACTATGTGCATGTGTATATATACGTATAACGTACATGGTTGTCTGGTGAAATAACTTGATATACAGGCACGCAAGACACACAGAAATGCATATGCATAAAAAGTGTACAGATACATACAGACATATTGTCTCTGTGTATGTATATGTACGGCGTAAATGGTTGTATGTAGAAATAACTAGATATACAGGCTCTCAATACACGCACGGAAATTCGCATACACACAAAATACGCAGATACATACACACATATTGTCCCTGTTCATCGAAATAAACTGTCCGTCATATGATGATGAATATGTATAAATACATATACTCTGTCTTTCTTTCTCATACAGACACATAAACACACACACACACACACACACACACACACACACACACACACACACACACACACACGCACGTACGCACACACACACACACACACAGAAACACACACACACACACACACACACACACACACACACACACGTACGTACGCGCGTACGCACACACACACATACAAACGCGGGCAAGCACACAGAATAATATATATATATATATATATATATATATATATATATATATATATATATATATATATATATATATATGCATATATATGTATATACGTGTGTGTGTATGAATATATAGATATGTGTCTGCAGAATCTATACAGACCACGGCACCAGAATGCAGCCTGTGAGAGACGGCCGCGGCTCCGACGACCGAGCGCAGAGGCCGTTCCTGGGGCTCGGTGAAGGCGGCCGCTGGGTCTTCCCGAGGGCGAGCGCGGTCACTCTTGCTCTCGGATAGAAAGCCCCTGCAGGCTTTAATAAAGAAGGCGTTAGTCAAGGTGAAGAAGACAAGAAAGACAAAAGAAATGAATGAGAAAAGAGAGGGGGAAGAGTAAGGTAAGGGGAGAGAGAAGGAAGTAAAAAAGAAAAGGCAAAATGAGAAAAAAGATAACAATCGCTGTGTGAAACGAGACCGAATGTCAATCCTGATTCTTTTCTCATTCACGAACAAGAAAAAAAAGAGAGAGAGGAAGAAAAAAGAAGAACGAAAAAACATATTTGATAGACCTGAATCATTTACCGAAGCAGCGAATCAGCGGTTCATTCGTGAGACCCATAATCTATTTCGTAGATGGGGCAGGGAGGGAGGGAGAGGGGAAGAGGGAGGGGTGCAGGGACTAAGGGGGATGGGGTGGGGTAGCGAGGGGGAGTATGGAGGAATTGACAGATGACGGGGGAGGGGAAGAGGGAGAGACCAGAAGGGGGAGGGGAATAGGGAGAGACCAGGGGGGGAGGGGAGGAGAGAGAGAGACCAGAGGAGGGAGAGACCAGAGGGGGGAGGAGAGGAGAGGAGGGAGAGACCAGAGAGGGGGGTGGGGGTGAGGAGTATAACCTCGTGAGAAAGTACGTCATAAAAAAATGCACCGACGTCAACTCTCATAAACGCACTAATCTGTATGGACTAGATAAGCGCGTCTCTTAATTGAAAACCACAGACCCTATTTTTTTTTCTCTCTCTCTTTTTCTCTTATTTCTCCAACGTTCTTAATGCTTCAAAGAAAAAAGACACACAGTCGAAACTTTTACCACGCACATTAAGCTTTCAACGCGTAGGTGACACAATTCTTTTTTCTCGAAAGGGAATTAATTCGTTTTTTTTTCTTTTTTTTTTTCCGTCTGCGATCGATAAACATAATGATGCTGGCGATTGTCTTGGACGTTCCTCCCAAGCGGCAAAGCAAGCAAGCAAATATGATGAAAAAAGAGACGAAAAAAGATGATTAGTTAATGATCGAAGTGGGTAGTAAAGACTCGTAGAGAGAGAGAGAGAGAGAGAGAGAGAGAGAGAGAGAGAGAGAGACAAAGACAGACAGACAGACAGAGAGAGAGAGAGAGAGCGAGAGAGAGAGAGAGAGAGAGAGAGAGAGAGAGAGAGAGAGAGAGAGTTATAATTTTCATTATAACACTGATGATGATAATATCATTATTATTGCTGCTACTGATGGTGATAATGATAATGATAAATGATGGTGATGATGACAATAGTAATAGTGATAATAATGATGATACTTCCACTTCTACCACTACTTCTACTGCAACTATTAACTGCCATTATTGTTATCAATTATACTACTATTTAAAAATAATAACAACAATAATAATGATGATGATACAACAACAACTACTCCCATTGATAACGATGATGGTAACAATAATGATAATCATAATGACGAGGATAATAATAACAATAATAATGACAATAATAACAATGACAATAACAGTAATGACAA
>NC_091553.1:13981380-13988880 GCF_042767895.1 Penaeus vannamei
GATGAGGTTTCGAGGGGAGGAAGAGAGAGGGTAGTTGGTGGATGAACCAAAGAAGAGAAGAAGAGAAAGGGGAGTTGGTGGATGAACCAAAGAAGAGAGGAAGAGAAAGGGGAGTTGGTGGATGAACCAAAGAAGAGAGGAAGAGAAAGGGGAGTTGGTGGATGAACCAAAGAAGAGAGGAAGATAGAGTGGAGTTAGTGGATGAGCCAAAGAAGGGAGGGTAGGTGAGGGGAGTTGGTGGATGAGCCTTAGAGGGGAGGAAGAAGGAGGGGAGTTGGTGGATGAGCCAAAGAAGGGAGGATGGGTGAGAGGGGAATTGGTGGATGAGGGTCAGAATAAAATGAGGAAAGGACAGTTATGCTAAAGATAGACCTAAAGGAAAAGAGAAGAGGGAGAGAAGAGAATATCTGTTGTAATGAACGAATGATAATTAACCTTCCCTTAAACGCATCCCCAAATGCACTTTAGAATAAACAAGAACGGACATTAAACAACCCGAAAACCAGATGCATTACATGAAATTCACTAGAGAATCGGAATGAAATGTATGAAAAGAAATAAAAAAAATAAAGAAATGAGAACGGAAGTAGAAAACGATATTTCTAAATACCGAAGGAAATGATTATTAACACCCGAGCGCCCCATCCCGTTTCTTGTGACCTGCGGGCGTGATGGCCGTTGTGGGCGGGATAACGTTATAGCCGCCATTATCCTGTTTATCCCGTTGCTGTCGTGCTGATAAATTTTTTTTTTCTTTTTTTTTTTTTGAAGAGGCACAGGGAGGTGGGAGGGGGATGATGAGGAGGAGGAGGGGGAGGGGGAGTGGGAGGGGGAGGGGGAGGGTCGGAAGTGGGGAGGGGGGGGGGGAAGGGGAGGGGGGAGGGGGAGGGGGAGAGGGGAAGGGGAGGGGGGAAAGGTTTTGAAATTGCTTATTTTCATACTCTCGTGCTTGAATAGAAAAAAAGAAAAAAAGATATTACAAAGTTATATGATGCTGCTGCGAGGAGGAAAAATGAGATAATAAGGTATGTAAACACGAAGACAAAAAAGAAAAAAGAAAAAAAAAGAAAGGAGAGAGAGAGAGAGAGAGAGAGAGAGAGAGAGAGAGAGAGAGAGAGAGAGAGAGAGAGAGAGAGAGAGAGAGAGAGAGAGAGAGAGAGAGAAAATGGAAGTGAAAATAAGATTTCAAGGACAGATTAGCAGAGCGCGTGACAAATAAACCGAGAGAAAAAAGAAAAAAGAAAAAATAAGAAGAAAAGAAGAGAAAAGAGAGAAATAAAAACAATCCCTCCCATCCACATCTCTTCCTCCGACCCCCCGACTAAAAAAAAAAAAAAAATCCAATCCCCACCTCCCCTCCCCCAGCCCTTACCCCCCTCCCCCCCCCCCCGCCCCGAAAAAAAGAAAGAAATCATACCTAAGATAAATCGGAATTAACAGAGATAATGCGCAGTTTTGCCGGCAGAGGACGCCACCGCCGTACCTCGGGTATGTTTTCCGATTCTGTTTGAGTCGCCCGTTAATATTGCATGCGATCAACTTGTCGGATCGCGGCCCTGAACGTCGCGCTCAAACTTTCATGCAACGACTTGCAATACCTAACAACATGCCACTCGCTTGTTCGTAGCCGGAGGGCGTTTGGTTGCAAGTAGGTAGAGTGGGCGGCGGCGGCGGCGGGGAGGGTGTGGTGCGGGCTGAAGAAGGTGGGGTGGGGAGGGGTTCAGGGTGGGGTTTGGGGTATGGGATGGGGTTGGGGGGTTATTGGTTCGCGGTGGGGGTGGGGTGGGGGGTTGCTGGTTCGCGGTGGGGGGTTGGGGTTCGTGGTTCGCGGTGGGGGGTTGGAGTTCGTGGTTCGCGGTGGGGGGGGGGGTTATTGGTTCGTGGTGGGGGGAGGTGGTACTAGTTCGTGGCGGGGGTTTCTGGTTCGTGGTGGTGGGGTTTACTGGTTCGTGGTGGTGGGGGTTACTGGTTCGTGGTGGTGGGGGTTACTGGTTCGTGGTGGTGGGGGTTACTGGTTCATGGTGGTGAGGGGTAATGGTTCGTTGGGGTGTGTGCGTGGGGGGTTATTGGTTCATGGTGGTGTGGGAGGTTTACTGGTTTAGGTGTGGGGGTTATTGTTTTGCGGTGGGGGTGGGGGATTACTGGTTCGCGGTGGGGGGGGGGTCAGGTTACTGGTTCGCGGGAAGGAATGGTTCACGAAGACAGGTTCTGTAGTTTAGGGGAAATAAGTGGTTACTGGATACAGGTTCAATTGGTTCGAAAAATTAAGGATTTCGTGGTCGCAGGCTGTGGCTTGTGGAAGTAAGTGGGATGTGGTAGGAGGCAAAGTTACTTATGGTGATCTATTAAGTGGTTTTCAAAAATGAGAAGACCAATCTCAAGTTTTGCAAAATCAGTAGTTCATGGCAGTGAGCTAAGGAAATGCGTATTTCGTGGGAGTAAGTGGTTCTTAAGATTAAGTGGTTCACAAGAATAAGCTTGTCAAAAATGGTGCATATTACTGAGGTGATGGCTGTGTGGTGCTTACCTATGATCTCTAACAGCATATTTTACTCATCTTTACCTAGCCAAAGCTATTCCAACCTGACCTGACATGACCTGAAATGGGAAACTCAAGTATAAAGGGTCTGAGATGACAATATGATGTAATGTTATTCAAACCTAACCTATATCTATTAAAAAAAACTATTTCCAAAAGAAAAAAAACTATTTGCAAAAAAAAAAAAATAATAAATAAATAATAATAATAAATAAATAAGAAAATTAAAACCCAATAAGAAAATTAAAACCCAATAAAAAGGGTAAAAAGGCTACCAAATGCTCCTAAAACGAAAGATAATCCGATGATAATACTGATGGCAGCGACGATGGCAGTACTGCGAGAGGACGAACCACCGCCTATCCTCTCCGATTTGCCTTCGTCTTTTCCCTCATAAGACTCCTGAATCTGATCCTCAAAATCATCGAATATGACGAACAAGACTTAACTGCAACCGCGGCCGTGAATTGCGAACAGATTTATGTGTTCGAAAAGACCAACAGACCCGGAAATTCACTCAACATCGATCATTATTGCAATCTGATCACCCGGCTTCTGGGCCATAGACAGTCCACATACAAAGTTACGCTATTCTTTGCCTGTAATTTTTCTCGCGTTATCTTGCGTGCAAACGTGGTTATTGCAATCCAATTTATAAGATATGGAAATACAAAAAAAAGAAAGAAAAATGGGGCGATGGTTCTTATTGCAATCCAATCTATGAGGTATGAAAAAAAGGAAAAACTAAAGAAAAACAAAAAAGGGACTTACATAATCTCATTTCGGAGATAATAATAATGGTGAAGATGATGAAGATATTCCTCCCTAATCATCACCATTTGCCCTAATCGCCCCAGCCACCCTCCTTACTATTTACCTTTGCAATCCGATGACCTTCCTAATAATGACGAATATCAACAACATCCTCCTCGTGGGCGTAATTAGAAACCCGAGCTATGTGGTGTAACCCTATATAACACCCAACATGCTGTATATGCCATGAATTTGTGACGACCTCGGATGCCCTTGCTTCGTGTTTTTATAATGGTGAAGCTGAGGTTCTTGCCAGTCCCTCTATCACTGTTATTCTCTTATCAAAAGGAGAAAGAAAAGGAATAAAGAAAATGAGAATAGAAATGGTAATTACGATAACAGTTGTTTAATGATAACAGTGGTGATAGTTATGATATAATGATAGCGATTGCAATGCTAATGAAAATAACAACAATATCAATGGTAATAATGCTCGTAATAATAATGACAATAGTAATAATGATAATACTAATAGCAATAATTATAGTGATAACAATGGGGATAATAGTAATATTAATCAATAGCTACAGAAATGATAAGAATAATAACAACATGAATAATAATGGCAATGATGAAAATAATAATGATTATAATTACGTTGATAATAAGGACAATGATAATGATACCAATAAGAATGATAAGGAAAGCAATAATGATCGAATGATAATAACAATAACAATTATAATATTGATCATGACAACAACAACTACGAAAACAACAATAACAGCAATAGTGATAATGACGATATTGAAATAACGATGATGATGAATAACAATGATATCAGTAATAATAATAATAATAATGATAACAACAACAACAACAATAATGATAATAATAATGATAACAATAAAATAAGGACAATAATGCTAATGATAATATTGGCAATGATAATAATAATAATGATAATGATAATAATAATACTTATAATGTAATGAAGATGATAATAATAATGACAAAAGTGATGATGATCATAATAACGATAGTAAGGACAGCAACAATAACAATAATATTAAAAATAATGACGATAATAATAAAAATAATAATTGCAATAATCAAAATAGTGATAATAATACTGTAATAAAAATAATGATAGCAGTAATAAAGATGATAATGACAACAACAAAGTTATTCTTATTGACAATGATATCGATAATCACGCAAATAATGACAATGATAATAATGATAACAATAATACTAATATTCAAGATGATGCATATAGTAATAATAATAATAATAAAAATAGTAATAATGATAATAATAATAATAATAATGATAACAATAATGATAATATTGTCGATAATGACAATAATGGTGATGATAGTGATATATATAACAGTAACAATAATGATAATGACAATGATGATATCAGTAATGACAACAGAAATAAATGTAACAACAATAACAATAATAATAATAATATAATGATAATGATAACGGTAAGGATGATGATGATAACAATAATAATAATGATGATGAAAATGACAATAATAATGATAAGGATGGTAATAATATTAATAATTATTATTATAATAGTAATAATCATAATAGTAATAAGCATAACTATAAAAAAAACAATAATAGTTATAATAATAATAATAATACCAATAACGATAATAATCCATGAAAATCTGACAATGACAATAATCATTACTGCTATTACAATTATCATTATCATAAAAAAACACCAAACCACAAGCACCTTCCATAAACTAGATATTCTTACGTCGCACGAGCTTATCTTCGGCTGCAATATGAGCAATGTAATATCGGTTCTCACTGTGTAAGCAAGGGAACAATTATTGATATATACTTGTCCAATGCAATAAGGTAAATTGGACAATGTTAATACTTTGTTATCGTAAAAATGCCACTAGCTATCATTTACAATGTGTGGTAGATATCATACAGCTAGTGAACATGGATTTACAAATGTAAGCCATATTACGACTATTATTGTAAATCTTATAGTTGCTAGCAATTTTGTTTTCATTGTCATTACAATATATATATATATACATATATATATATATATATATATATATATATATATGCATATATATGTGTGTGTGTATTTACATATATGTATATACACACACATATGTATATATACATACATATATACACATAGATTTATATATGTACACACACATATATATATGTGTACACACGCACACACACACACACACACACACACGTATATATATATATATATATATATATATATATATATATATATATATATATATATATATATATATATATATATATATAAGTATATATACACACACACACACACACACATATATATATATATATATATATATATATATATATATATATATATATGTATGTATGTATGTATGTATGTATGTATGTATGTATGTATATGTATATGTATATGTATATGTATATATATATATATATATATATATATATATATATATATATATATATATATATATATATATATATATATATATATATATATATATATATATATATATATATATATATATATATATATATATATATATATATATGTATATATATGTATATTTATATATATATATATATATATATATATATATATGTATATATATGTATATATATATATATATATATATATATATATATATATATACATACATATATATATATATATATATATATATATATATATATATATATATATATATATATACATACATATATATATATATATACATATATATATATGTATATATATATTTCTATTTATATGTATGTATATGCATGTATGTATGTATATATATGCACACACACACACACACACACACACACACACACACACACACACACACACACATACACACACACACCATGCACACATATATATGCATTTATACATATATAAGTATATGTATGTGCATATATATATATATATATATATATATATATATATATATATATATATATATATATATATATATATATGTGTGTGTGTGCGTGTGTGTGTGTGCGTATGTGTATATGTGTGTGTGTATGAATACACAGACGCACACACACACAAAGTTGTTGCGTTATCATCAGTTTTGTTATCTATATCACTATCATTTATAAAAGAAATATATGAAAGATTTGAGGCACACATATAAATTTACGTGTATATACATATACATATACATAAATAATATATATATATATATATATATATATATATATATATATATATATATATATATATATATATATATACGTATACACACACACACACACGCACGCACACACACACACACACACACATATATATATATATATATATATATATATATATGTATATATATATATATATATATATATATATATATATATATATATATATATATATATATATATATATATATATATACGTATACACACACACACACACACACACACACACACACACACACACATATATATATATATATATATATATATATATATATATATGTATATATATATATATATATATATATATATATATATGCATATGTATATGTATATATATATATATATATATATATGTATATATATATGTATATATATATATATATGTATATATATACATATATATATATATATATATGTATATATATATATATATATATATATATATATATATATATATATATATATTCATTTATTTATATATGACTATATGTATGTTTGTGTATTCATACCTTTCTCGCTGGCGCACATGATACGAAACCTCTCGCCGTAGAAACGAGCCATTCCCGTAATGAGAGCAGACGGAGCCATCGCAATCAAAGTGCCATTTCCTTCCTATGACGATAATCACAATACGGAAGCGCACTGCCGTCGCTTCTTTCCGCTTCTCCGTCAAACTTCTGATCAGATGATTTCAGCGTTCAAACAACCACCCCCTCCCTCCCTCCCCCACCCGCCCCCGCCCTCCATCACCCGCCCCCTCCCTCCCTCCCCCACCCGCCCCCTCCCTCGCCCCCTTGATCTCGCTCGATCAAATAAGACCATATATAATCAAGTGTGTAACTTTCCTTTTCCTTTCTCCCGGGACCCCCCCCTTCCTCCTCCTCCCCCCTTAGAAAAAAAGAAAAAAGAAAAAGGAAGAATGAAAAAAAGGTCTTTTCCTGACGAATGATATGCTC
>NC_091553.1:13993880-13996380 GCF_042767895.1 Penaeus vannamei
TGATAAGGACAATAATAATAATGATAAGGACAATAATAATGATGATTATAACAAACCAAAAATATGATAGTAATAATTATAATAACGATAATAATGATAATAATGATAATGATAATAAGGATAATAATCATGGCAAGAAAATGTATAATAAAAGTAACAATGACAATAATGACAATAGTAATAACAATGATTATAATGATAATGATACTAATGATAATAATGATAATGATAATGATAATGATAATAATGACAATGATAATAATAATAATGATAATAATGATAATGATGATAACGATAATGATAGTAATATTATCAATGATAATGATAAAAATAGTAGTATTAATAACAATGATAATAATAACTGATAATAATAATATTAACAATGATAATAATAATAATGATAATAATAATAATGATAATGATAATAATAATGATAATAATAATAATATTGTTTTGGTGCCAAAGAGAAAAATAGATCACAACTTCCCTATAAACACACAACAAACACACAACAAAGACAAAGACACACCGGAGAGAGAGATAAGTAGATAGATAGCGAGATAGGTAGATAGATAGATGAGAGAAAGAGAGAGAGAGAGACAGAGAGAGAGAGAGAGAGTAAGAGAGAGAGAGAGAGAGAGAGAGAGAGAGAGAGAGAGAGAGAGAATCCCAAATCCAGAAGTCAGGATCACTTGAGGGCAACACTCCGCCGCCAACCCCGCGTCGGCAACAACAGCCTTCGTTCCCGATAAAGGTTCCAGTCGCAAGCAACAGAATCGGACTCCATCAATCGGCTCCGATGCTCTTAATGGCGCACGTGACACAGAATCATGACATTAAGCAGGCCAGTGATAATCGCCGCCATTTCGAAGCAAGGAAGCTCTGAAAAAAAAAAAAAAACTGGCGAGGTGCAGGGCGCGAAAAAAATACATTTCCGGTAATTAATGCATATGTGTCAATGGCCCTCCATTTGGACTCGGCGTTGATCAAACAGGGCCAAGTAGAGCTGGCCACATTTTAGTGATATATATGTTTGTAATTACCTCCCGTCTCAAATATCATGATGAATTACCTAAATACACTCCAATTGGGCCATTAATCAGGACATTGTTTGGCCGACTCTCGTTTGGCCCAAACTCGGGCAAAGGGAACGGTTTTTAGCTTCGAATCCGCTGTATGAGCCGGATATATTCAATGTTTGTGTGAAATTCGAAACGGGCCAGGGATGAAAGGAAGAGGAGAGAGAGAGGAGAAAAAGAAGAAGAAGAGAGGGAGAGGGAGAGGGAGAGGGAAGTGAGACGGGGGGGGGGGGAGGGAGAGAGAGAGAGAGAGGGAGAAGGAGAGAGGGAGAAGGAGAGAGTGGAGAAGGAGAGAGAGAGAGAGAGAGAGAGAGAGAGAGAGAGAGAGAGAGGAGAGAGAGAGAGAGAGAGAGAGAGAGAGAGAGAGAGAGAGAGAGAGAGAGAGAGAGGGAGAGAGAGAGAGAGAGAGGGAGAGAGAGAGAGAGAGAGAGAGGAGAGAGAGAGAGAGAGAGAGAGAGAGAGAGAGCAGAGAGAGAGAGAAAGAGAGAGAGAGAGAGAGAGAGAGAGAGAGAGAGAGAGAGAGAGAGAGAGAGAGGAGAGATAGGGAAATGAATTGATGAGAAAAGAAAGAAAAAAAGAAGGGAGCTAGGGAGGAATGGATAAATAAAAAATACAGGGTGAGAGTGAGAGAGAGAGAGAGAGAGAGAGAGAGAGAGAGAGAGAGAGAGAGAGAGAGAGAGAGAGAGAGAGAGAGAGAGAGAGAGAGAGAGAGAGAGAGAGAGAGAAAGTCACACAAACAAACAGACAGACACACAGACAAGAATAGACAAACAGACAGAAAGACAAACACAAGCAGACGAACACACACACACAAAAACACACAAACATACACACAAAGACAGCCAGAACGACACACACAGAAACACAGAGAAAGGAGATGAAAAGAAAGAAAACACCTCCCCTCACTCCCCCCCCCCAAAAAAAAAGGAAAAGAAAAAAAAAAACTCGTGATCATAATATACCCTTCAACGAGCTCTTTGCCAAATTAAGATACGAAGCTACAAAGAAGGGCCACACAACTTGAGGAACCGGGGCGTGGCAATCTACCCGATCTGCGTCTAATGCACTCAGGAACTAATGGTGGTAGATGTACTCGCACAGAAGAAGGGTGTAAACTCTACAATAATACCCGCTAAACAAAGGAAGACTGGCGCAGGGTGTCTGAAACTTGGTCGAGGAAGAGGTGAGCGAAGGAGATAAAGAGGGAAAGGGGTTAGAGAGCAGAAGAGAGAAATGCGAACGGACGAGAGGATCGAGAAGGGGAGAAGAGAATACACGAGGAGGCAAGGGGAGTCGGAATGAGACGGAAGAAATAAAGAAGAGGAAGGGAAGGAAAGGGTAAGAGACAATGCGGAAAAAAGAGGGACGTGGAACGTAGAGGGAAGAAGGGAAGGATGTGAGAAAGAGAAGAGAGTGAGAGT
>NC_091553.1:14011380-14013880 GCF_042767895.1 Penaeus vannamei
GGAGAAACAAAGAAAGAACGATAAAAAATATAAAAAAAATCTACACACACGCCAAATTGTATTATTATCGAGTTCACATCCTGGTGAGCCACTCTGTTCCGGGGGGGAAAAAACACCAACACATGTCGCGTGCAACTGAGCATATCTGCAGGCCTGACGAGTTTTATTCTCATTCCAACGAGCCAAACTCATCATTATCCTTTTTAGCTCAAGACGGAGAGGAGATAGAAGGAGGGGGGTGGGGGTTGTGGGGGGTCCGAAGCCCTTTTATTTGTCTCATCTTTGTGATACATTAACACAAAAGAAGCTTGTCGAAAAATCGGCTTGCTCGCTGCATGGACGGTCGCCAGGGGGCCCGCGCGAGATGCTGCGTTGCCTCCCAAAGACGGGAACGGGCGGGGGCGGGGAGACAGGGGGGAGAAATCAGGTGTTGGGGCAGGGGGAGAGAGAAATCAGGCGCGGGGGCAGGGGGGGGAGAAATCGGGCAGGGGGGCGGGGGTGCAGGGCAGGTGGCGGGAGGGAGAAATCGGGAAGGGGCGGGCGGGGGCGGGGGATGGGGCGGGGGGGAGAAATCGAACTGAATGGGAATGGTAATGGTGATTAACTGATTCCATTAATTTATTCGTTATGCGTTACTTGTACGAGTGTCTTCTGGCATGGCTGTCATGATCTTGTGCCTTCTCATGTTTCCTGTGTTTCTAGATGAGTGTAGATGTGTGAATGTATGATGATAAAGTGTGCGTGTGTGTATGTGTGTTTATATATATATATATATATATATATATATATATATATATATATATATATATATATATATACATATATATATATGTGTGTGTGTGTATGTGTGTGTGTGTGTATATATATATATATACATACATACATACATACATACATACATGCATATATATATATATATATATATATATATATATATATATATATATATACATATTTATATATGTATGTATAATATACATGTATGTATGTATGTATGTATGTATGTATCTATATGTATATATTGTGTGTGTGTGTGTGTGTGCATGCGTGCGTACATGTGCGTGAGTACGTGCGCGTGTGCCTACGTCCCTCTCTCTCTCTCTCTCGCTCTCTCTCTTTCTCTGCGTGAAGGGCTGGACGTCGGTCTCGTACGCGTGCGATGTATATGCATCAGCCCCCCCCCTCCCCCCTCCCGCTCCCCCTCAACAACAAAGTCATGGGACGGGGAAATGACAAGGCGAGCGGCGGGCATCCTTGCGTCCCCTACAAGCGGCGGGTGAGCAGCTCGACTTCCTCAACCTGCAATTGCAACGGAGTCTGAAAAGAACACGAAAACGCCGTCCATCACAGTCAGGCGAGCTGCACGAACGGGCTCACGGGCTCCGAGCGGCCGTTTTCTCTGAGACGCTGTGATTACAGTCGCTGAGAAAAAAGAGAAGAGAAGAGAAGAAAAGTCAGCGGACAAGAGAAAAAAATATGATTATATTTCGTATCCCTTTTGATATGAGTATTGGATGGAGACATCCAAGGACAAAAACAAACACACGTACACGCACACTCAGGCACAAGACAGCCACGCACCCGCTCTCAATGGGCATTTTGCTTCAACCATACACGCATATATCGACTGAAATATACATTGCACTGGCCGGGTTTGTGTAATGAAGAACACGTATTTTTCCCCCTTTTTGAGGAATGGATTTCGATGACAAAGACTGTCTCTGAATGCGACTACGGTAAATAGATCACAGGAAAGTAGCCCTAGGTACAAGAATCTGCGCTCTGAATCAACAAGACAAGGCGTGCTCTTTAACAAAATCCCGAAGGCCTTTATAGCCTCGCTCTTGCTCTCTATACCCTCGGCTCTTATCTCTTACTCTTACATTCTTCCATCAAATTAAATGGCATCACACACCGTGTCCTGACGTCAAAGAAACTGACTTCACGTTTCATGTTTTTACGTCAGCTTGAAACGTCGTTAGTAACTCCGATCAGTCGCCTCAAGCAAGGGCATTTCTGGCCTTGGCTGCAACCGCTGAGAGACACCTGTCAGGCCCGTGCTCTGTATGTTTTATTCCTTCTGTCTCCTTCTTCATAACTCATCGTCTGGACTTCCCTTTTTTCTCACTTTCTTCGTCGTCTCTCTATTCTCACCTTCATTTTCTCTTCGGCTCTTTCCGTTCTCATAAACTTCTTTGTCCCTCTCTCCCATTCGCTCTCAACCCTTTCATCACCCTTTGTTTCTCTCTCTTTCCCCACATTAACCTCTGTTTTTCTCTCCCCTTCGCATCACCCTCCTTTTCTCTCGATCTCTTTCCTTCTTTATCATCTTTACTCTCCCTCTCCCTCCCTCTCTTTCCTTTTCCTCACCCTCTCTTTCCTTTTCCTCACCTCCTCTCTCCCTTCCTCCTTCCCCTTTATTTCCCCTCACATCATCCTTTCTTATCCCCTTCTCTCCCTGTCTTTGCCCTCTCTTCACCCTATCTCTCCCTCTCATTCC
>NC_091553.1:14031734-14034234 GCF_042767895.1 Penaeus vannamei
GCCTGTTCTTCTCTATTTTATTAATAACTGTATATATCTAAACGACTATCTATCTATCTATATCGATCTAGCTATATATATATATATACTCTTATTTATCTCTATGTCTCTCTGTCTGTCTGTCTGTCTCTCTCTCTCTCTCTCTCTCTCTCTCTCTCTCTCTCTCTCTCTCTCTCTCTCTCTCTCTCTCTCTCTCTCTCTCTCTCTCTCTCTCTCTCTCTATATATATATATATATATATATATATATATATATATATATATACATTGCTAGATGTTTATCTGTCAATCCATCTATGTCTATCTATCTGTCTATATACGGTGAGATGCTTTTTGATTATCAGGGAGCTGAGCAAAAATAGATAGATAATAAGGTTACTGAAAATAGATACTTACATGATCATATAAATGACAAATAAACAAGCTCAACAGACTGGCAGATTTACCAACCAACAGACAGAAACCAGAAGAGAAGAATGAAGAGGAGGAAGAGGGTGACGGAAGAAGAGGAGGAGATGGAGAAGGAGGAGGAGATGAAGGAAGAAGAGCAAGAGGAGGAGGAGTAGGAGGAGAACGATAGGCAACAGAGAAACAAACAGATTCACAAACAGGCAAATAGATTTATAAACAGACAGATAGATTTCCAGCGAGGCAAAGATACCCTGATAATACTAACCCCTTTACACTGGTGGAGAGTGCGAAGGTAATCGGGTTTAATCGCTTCAATGGTAAATTACTTTTTTGCAATTAGGGCACAGCCGGAGTGTAGGCTTGTGAATCAATTTGTAAACCGTAGTACTATAATAGCATCACTCACACGATGAATAGAATTTAAACTGGCTATTTAATTCTCTTTTGATGGACTCCCACTATATGTTTCATTGATTTGGGGCTAATAAATAATCTATGAAATTGAGTGGGTGTTTTTTTTTCTTTTTTTTTTTTAGAGATGTGTTTATTGCAGTTGTTTGGCATGAAGTCCGCCGGGGTCAAGACAGGTCCTCGGTTGGTGTCGGACCCATGTCAAAATATCCAACAATGGGAATAAAAACAACAACAAAAATGAGTTACACATTTGCATACGTTAAAGCCCTGGCGTCGGATGGTACAAACCCAAGCGTAGTATGTGCAAAGGTTCAGTGAAGGAGGTGATGGATGCGTCCGTGTCCGATGTTGTGAACTAGATTGAGGAGAGGAATAGGAGGAGAGGGAGGAGAGGAGGAAGAGGGGGAAGAGAGGGAAGAGGAGGATGAGAGGGAAGAGGAGAAAGAGGAGGAGAGGAGAAAGAGGAGGAAGAGGGGGAGAGGAGGAAGAGGATGAAGAGAAGGAGAGGAGGAAGAGGGGGAAGAGAGGGAAGAGGAGGAGAGAGGGAAGAGGAGAAAGAGGAGGAAGAGGAGGAGAGGAGGAATAGGAGAAAGAGGGGGAGAAGGAGGAGAGGAGAAAGAGGATGAAGAGGAGGAGAGGAGGAAGAGGAGGAAGAGAGGGAAGAGGAGGAAGAGGAGGAGGAGGAGAAGAGAAGGAAGGGGAGGAGAGGAAGAGGAAGAAGAGGAGGAAAAGGGGGAAGGGGAAGAAGAGGAGGAAAAGGGGGAAGGGGAAGAAGAGGAGGAGAAGGTGGAGACGCAAGTGGAGGAGGAGGACAGTAAAGAGGAGGAGAGGGAAAAAGAAGACAAGAGGTAGAGGAGGAAGAGGAGAGGGAGTAGAGGGAAAAGGAGGAGAGAGAGGAGGAAGAGGAGGATTAAAGGAAAGAGGGGAGTAGAAGGGAATGAAGGAGGAACAATTATGGAGACGGAATAGCAGGGAAAGAGGGGAGGAGAGGGAAGAGGGGGAGGAACAACAGTGGGAGATGAAAGAGGAGGGATATAGAGGAGGAGAGAATGAAGAAGAGCAAAATAAATTATGATAAAGAAGAGTAAATGGTGGAAGAGGAGGTGGTGATGGTGGTGTAGGAGGAGGGGGAGGAGGAGGAGAAAGAGGAAGAGAAGGAGGAAGAGGAAACCATAATAGGAGGAGTAGGAAGAGGTAATCGATGACCAATAGAGAAGAAGGAGTAAAGAGAGGAGGAGGAGGAAAAAGCGTGAACGTGAACAAGTAATTCGTTGGGAATAAAATTAGAAAAAATACAGAAGAGTATGAGAGAGAAGAAGCGCAGAAGGAGAAGAGGAAAAAAGAGAATGGGAGGAGGAGGAAGAAAAGAAGAAAGGGAAGAAGAGGAGGAGAATAAAAGCAGATAGAAGAAGAAGAGGGACAAGAATAATGATCAAAATCAAGATAAGGAGAGAGTGAAAAAGAACTTGGAAAAGAGTATAATTGGATAATGGGAATAAAATGAAAGAAAAAAATAAAAAGTGGAAGGATGAACAAAAGAAAGGAAAACAAAAGGAAGTAGTTGATGGAGTAACGAGAAGATAAAATGTAAAAAAAAAAAGAAAATGACAGTGAAGGTGAATTACCAAAATGCACACACACATACACTCACTAATCCGATATACGAAGATGAAGAG
>NC_091553.1:14046734-14049234 GCF_042767895.1 Penaeus vannamei
CATTAAATTATGTAAAACCTGGCTTCAATCCTCTCCTTCTCCCTCCCTCTTTCCCCCTCCTCCTCCTCCTCCTCCTCCTCCTCCTCCTCCTCCTCCTCCTCCTCCTCCTCCTCCTCCTCCTCCTCCTCCTCCTCCTCCTCCTCCTCCTCCTCCTCCTCCTCCTCCTCCTCCCTCCTTCCCTCCCCGCCCCCCCCATCCCCTGCTCCCACCACCTACACATCACCTTTCCATATCTCTCTATCACCTCTTTTTGTAATATTTCTAACCTCTACTCTTCTACGTATCTTCCCATCTCTAATCCCTTCTTTCGTTTTCCCTTCTCCTATTCTTCCAATATTCTTTATCTTCCCTTTCTCTCCAATCCCCGTCTTAACCCCTTCTCTCTTTCTTCTTCTTCTCTCTCACATTTCTGCTCTCCCGTTTCTCTTCCCCTTCATCTTCTTCGTTTTCCTGCTTCTTTCTTTCTTTCCTACTCTCCTCCTTCTCGCGCTCTTCCATTTGTTCCTTATTCTGTCTGCTCTCTCTATCCTTTATCCCCCACCCGTCCCTCTTCCCCAGTTTCTATCTGTTTCTATCCATTCTTTCTTAATTTTTTTCCCTATTACCCTCTCTTGTTCACCTGCCTGTCTCCGCTTCTCTCTTCTATACCCTACTTCCTCTTCTTCACCCTTTTTCTTCCTTCCCCTCCCTTCCCTGCTTTCCTTTTCTCCCTCGGCCGCCCTTCTCCCTCCCCTTCTCCTTTCTCCTCCTCCCCTTTCCTCCGTTTCTTCCCTTCTCTACCTCCCCCTTGCTCTCCCCATCCCTTCTTCATTGCTCTCTCTCTTCCTCCCTCTCCTTCTTCCTTCTCTACCCTGCCCTACCTCCCGCTCTCTCCCCTACTTCCCGTCTATACCTCCCCCTCCCTTCCGCCACTCCATATTACTTTCTTTCCCTCTCACCCCCTCCCTCCCCTTCTGCTTTCCTCTCAGACCCTCTTCCCTTCCTCCCCCCCCTCTTCTGCACCCCCAACCCCTTCTGCCTTCCTCTCCGTCCCTCCTCTCATCCCCCTCTCACCTTCTTCTTCATCCCCAACTCATCCTCTCTTCCCTATTTTTCCTCCCCCCTCTTCTTCACCCCTAATCCCTCCTCCCTTTCTCCATCTCCACTCCTTTCTCCTCCTCCTTCTCCCTCCTCCTCTCCTTTCTCTCCCTCCCTCTCCCTCCTCCTCTCCTTTCTTTCCCTCCCTCTCCCTCCTCCTCTCCTTTCTCTCCCTCCCTCTCCCTCCTCCTCTTTATCTCCCTCCCTCTCCCTCCTCCTCTTCTTTCTCTCCTTTCTCTCCCTCCCTCCCCCTCCTCCTCCCTCCCCCCTATCGTACCCAATACAGCGGCCACCTAATACCGGCGAATATTATCCGTAACAGCTCGCGTGTCTGAGTATTAGCCCGGCGAATATTCCTCACCGTGATATTCTTTTGAGCCTTCGGGATCCCGCGGACCCGTATCTTGCTCTGAAGTTCCTCTCGCTAATAGCCTCAACTTTATAATGCTGGAGACTATCTGTGGCGGGCGAGGGCGAGTGGTGTGGCTAGGACGGCGGGGTTGTGGGATGGTGGCGCGCCGTAGCGGATTGGGGGGATGGGAGACGGTGGTGTGCTCTGGGTATGGTGGCGCTGAAGGGGATCGGAAGTTTGGTGACTGTGACAGTGTTGGAGGTCCTGGAGGTGCTGGAGGGAGGCGCTGGAGGGAGGTGCTGGAGGGAGGTGCTGGAGGGAGGTGCTGGAGGGAGGCGCTGGAGGGAGGTGCTGGAGGGAGGTGCTGGAGGGAAGTGCTGGAGGGAGGCGCTGGAGGGAGGTGCTGGAGGGAGGCGCTGGAGGCTGTCTATGGAGGGTGAGACACGCGAGGACCGGCTGGACTGTGGTGTGGTATTGTGGTATGGAGATTGACGATTGTGACTGAGGCGTGGTGCTGGAGATTCCCTACAGGTCTTTGGTGTAGTATGATGCTCTTGACGATTAGGATAACAATGTGATGCTGGAGTGCTATGCTGCAGGGGAGCATTAGCTGGCCTGTGGCATGGTATGGTGCAGTATAATGGACAGGAGGGTGAGGACTGTGAGGACAGAGGACACTTGGCGGCGGTGTAGACGGTGGATGAGGCTCGTATTAGCTTTGTTGTATCGTGGATGTGGTTGTGGTTGTGGAAGAGAAATTGTTAACAGCAACAATGTTTATTTTTTATATGGTATATTTGTTGTTATGTAAGAGTGGGAGGGAAGGGAGAACAGGGAGGGGAGGATGGAGAACAAGGAGGAGGAAAGGAAGTACAGAGAGGGAGAGGGAGAAGGAAGGAGAGGGAGAGGGAGGGAGAAATAGAATAGGAAGGGGAAGACGGTGGGGAGGGGAGAACACAAGGATAAGGAAAGGGAGTACAGAGAGAGAGAGAGGGAGAAGGAAGGAGAGGGAAAGGGAGAGGGAGAACAGGGATGGGGAGAAGGCGGCAGGAAGGAGAGAGCAGGGTGTGA
>NC_091553.1:14137917-14140417 GCF_042767895.1 Penaeus vannamei
ATTTCTCAAAAAAAATAGGTGTAATAACCCTTTCTTTGCATATTCTTACGGAACTACCAGTATTTGTTAAAAAATAATATGAAAATGATTGAAAAGAATAACCAAACAGATGGATTATCACCTCCTGTAATCACATTTAACTAACACATCCTTCAATATTACGAGACAGTATATATGCACCTCCAACCTATGTTGAGATCCCATGTCAACATTTCAACAGTTGTTACAATTAATTTTTTTCCTTCTTTCTTTTCTTGAATAGGAATTACTGTTAATTAAACGCAAATTGCCATTGGTCTGAGGATGTAGTTGAGTAAATTATCTAAGAAAATTGTCTGTGTTGCGGCATTTCCCCTCATCGTGACGTGGCTCAGGTGGGGGAGTGTGCACTACGCACACACATACACATGTGTATATGCATATATATGTGTGTGTATATATATGTGTGTTTACGTACAAATACACACACACACACACACACACACACACACACACACACACACACACACACACACACACACACATACATACATACATATATATATATATATATATATATATATATATATATATATATATATATATATATATGCATGTATGTATACATACATACATACATCTGTATATACATACATATATATATATATATATATATATATATATATATATATATATATATATATATATATATATACATATATATATATATATATATATATATATATATATATATATATACATATATATATATATGTATATATATATATATATATATATATATATATATATATATATATATATATATATATATATATATATATATGTATATATATATATATATATATATATGTAATATACACCCATATATATATATATATATATATATGTAATATACATATATATATATATATACATATATATATATATATATATATATATATATATATATATATATATATGTATATATGTATGTATACACACACACACACACACACACACACACACACACACACACACACACACACACATATATATATATATATATATATATATATATATATATATATATATATATGTGTGTGTGTGTGTGTGTGTGTGTGTGTGTGTGTGTGTGTGTGTGTGTGTGTGTGTATATACATATATGTACATATACATATATATATATATACATATATATATATATGCATATATATATATACATATATATATACATATACATATATATATGCATATATATATATATATATACATATATATATACATATATACACATTAAGTACACACACACACACACACGCACAAACACACACACGCACGCACGCACACACACACAAATATACATGTATATATATAACTTTATCTGCAAAACGTCCACACGTTCGCCATTTAAGCCAAGCAAAGGCTGACTGCCCTATCTGTTCCCATCTATAATTTACACAGTTGGTGCCTCTCTCACACTCAGACCTTCGCTAACAGGCACCTGCACCCAGATGGCTCTCTCTCCCCAGCTATATCGGGCTGTTGATCTATTTGTCTTTTATTCAGGGCCAAGGAGGAGGCTAATACTAACAGATATTTTGTCGAGATGCTTTTTTTTTCCTTTTCATTTTCTTCCAAGAACAATACTGAGAGCCTGTTGGGAGGAGGAGTTTTCCTGTCGCCCAGATGTCACTTCTGCGTCACCCGACTCCGCGACCTTTTGAGGTACATTCTGCATATTAATAGTACTAACTTTTAAACCTTCTGTCTCTCCGAACGCTCCATCAAAAATCGAAAGTCACCGGCCTAATGAATATTAATATTGTGAAAAAATATTGATATCTCATTCTACAATAATGGCTTCACGTGTCCATCACATCGCAACAGGATATGTGGAAAGAAAAAAAAAGTGTTCAGATGAATTAATATATACATAAAAGGATGCATTTATAATGGCCTGCGATGTCGAAGAAGCGCCCAAGAGAAGTCTGGCTGAGACAGCTCAGAGGGTTAGGAAAAAATATTGCATATTTGATATCATTCGAGGGGTATTTCTGTCTATTCTGGGAAGGTAAATGTTTCGTAATATTTTCCGTTATCTTTTCAAATTGACATCTGGATACTGTATTCTCTTCTGTCGGAACAGCAAGTGACGATTGGGTTGTAGCATATACCTTAAAACTCGTTTTTTAAATTCTTGTATTTATAAGAAGAGGCTCTGTTTCGGTTACAATTCAGACCTTGTTGATTCCGGAAACCTCCACTAAAAAAAGAGAAAAAAATCGCCAAATTTTACTCCCACTAACATCGACCTTCGCAATATCCTGGGTTGTTGACACAAGGAAAATAATCATTTTTGGTCAATTGCCTTATCTGTCATTTCAAGCAAGAGCTTACTTGGCGCGACTGATTAAATATTAACATTATCACTGTTTGACTGTATGGACTTGGGTTCGGGTTCGAAACCATAGTCTCCTTTTCTCTTTCCACTCGGATTTATCACTGATATATTACAATGATC
>NC_091553.1:14297192-14299692 GCF_042767895.1 Penaeus vannamei
TTCACACAAAGTATAGATAGACACACCAACACGTATAATTCCTTCGCTTTTCGGACAGCACTGAAGGAACAAAGAAGGCAACATTCACAACAAGTTTTACAAAGATTGTTTTTAAACGACAGAATCACTATTTACCGGATTGTCTACCAACGCCGTCCGTGAGTTGTTTTGAAATTTGTTTACATATATTTTTAAGAAAGGCTCCTTTAATCATTCTTCTGTCGTGCATTTGGAATCTGTCTGATAATCCATCACTGGCACTTTTTGAATATACAACAGAAATGAGCGAAGGAAAAAAAAAGTTCTTGGCGAATATTATTTTGCAAATGTACTTCGTTCATGGATGAGACGGCATTCTGCGCATGCCACACTGGTACACCTAAAAGCTTTACAGAGCATCATAAAACTATTCAAAATTGAAAATCACTTCTTAATAAAAGGAAATTAATTCAATCAAAGATGCCCTTTAAGCAACATCCAAGTTAATTAATCTATTGATACATAAGAAACATCAACACGCAAGGGAGATCTGCGGCAGATACAATGACATCATATTTGCATACCACGGCAGAATTAAAATTCACTGTTTAGATAATAAGTCAAACATGTACATAACTCAAGATAAAAATGAATGTGGAAAAAATAAAATGCTTATTAATATAACGTACCGGTTGCTTTGGCGAATTATCAAAGGCATGCGTATCATTGCGCGCTGTTTCGTCCTCAAACGAGCGGTTGCCCTGAAGAACGAACCCCTTTGCAAACCCTCACGCTTTCCTTCCCAAAGACGAGCTTCTAAAACACGTCCGTCGCGCAGTTAAAATGGAGCAGCTTGCGAGGTTCTCCGTCGAAAGCAACATCTGGCAATAACAAACAAGCTTCTCTCAAAATATGAATAGTTAATGAAAAACAGCTTACCCACTGTATCACGACGTTGGCTTTAATACACCAACTTAAAACTCGGTCTGTTCTTAGTCCCAACTATATGAATATTGCAAAGTTTGGCTCTCTTCCAGGTAACTCTCGCATCTCTAGGGAAACACCAGATTAATGTGATGAAACAGCTTGAATAATTTAATACTTCCATGACATGTTTTCCAGAGCATCGTGTGGCTCACTGTCTTGGGGTGTTCGGGCGCCTCGCTGAGCTGGGAAGACGGTGTTCTCGATCGTGTTCTCGAGGACGAGGGATGAGGGAGCGGCGTGGCTTCCGGAGGCTGCGATTCCCCGGGATGGAAAGGCCTCGGAAGGAAGACCTCGGCGACAACGGCGTCCCATTCTCCTTCGCTGAGAGCTTCGATTTTGGATTCCTCGAAAAAGGTTGTACTCGTTGTGAAAATAGCAGTGGCTTTCTTTTAGGCGATGTAATTTGGTGTGTGTGTTTTTTTTATCTCTCTCTCTCTCTCTTTTCTTCTTCCTCAAAAAGACTTTGCTCATTAAAACTAATAAGTTCAAGGTCCTTATCGTACTGCTCGCTTGCATTGTGCGAAGAGAAGATTACGACAGTGACTATACAACCACCGCGCCATCATGAAGCGATATTCATGCTCCCCCTCTATATAGAATGTTCTTTGCACTTGGTGTTTACCAGCAGTAATTAGACGTATTTTTCCTTTCTTTTCAAAGCGACCTTTAACCATGACAAACATGACACCGCGTAAAGTTAGAGTAAGAGTAGTATAGTTTCTTCACTTTGAGGAAAGAAAATAAATTTTTCACCTTGCTGTTTTGTTTTGTCACCGCGTTGAAGTTTTTCTTTTATCAAGTTGAATGGCTGATTTTTTTTTTTTTTTTTTTTTTTTTTTACGGTTTTAGAGAAACATAAAATTCTAAATTCATAACAAAACGTTGCTTTTGTCACACTGTTCCAGTAACTTCTGCTAAGTGCGTTTTCTGGAATCTGTGTCCTTTTTATTGGGAAGGTCACCGTAGGCCAACTGACTTGCTGAATCAAAGAAAAATACGACCATAAAAGTAGGAGCCCAAGAACCTCTATTTAAATCCATTTTTCTTCAGCCGAGAGTAGACCAAGATTGCTCCTACAAGCCATTACTCGTTCCTCCCATCTCTTTCCCTCTCCCCCAGAGGCTCCAATACGCAAGTTTACACCTCATCTTCCTCCCTTCCTCCTCCCTGCTCACATCTCCCCAGACACGTGTCTGTCCGCCGTGCCCCCTCCCCACCCCGTACACCAGCCTGCCTACCATCTCCCAGCCCCTTACCCTCCCCACCTCCCCTCTCCCAGCCGCTTACCAACCCCACCTCCTCTCCCCCAGGCCATTTCCCACACCCCACCTCCTCCCCCCCGGCCCCTTACCCTCCCACCCCCCTCCCCGTGCCCATCACCCTCTCGATAGACACCCTGACGCGAAACTTCACCGAAACGCCGAAAAGCGCACGCGAAACCTCGTAATTAATGTAAAGTTAGTCGGGGACGGCGCCCCCCGCACAATCCATGATTAAAAAATAATGGAAAGAAAATGAGAAGTTAAATTGGGCC
>NC_091553.1:14307192-14309748 GCF_042767895.1 Penaeus vannamei
ACATGGCACAAGAATCGCCGTTTTCTTTCCGCGGAGGGGTGACTATAGAATATGTAAATATTCTCCTTTCTTCCCTCCTGTTCCTTTCTTCGTAAATACCAGGGTTATAGCAGAGCCGTGATTGACTCGAATGCAAATAGAAACCGATGTTCGACTAGAAAGATAATGGCAGTCAAAGAAATAAAGAAAACACGATGGTACACCATAAACGTCCATCATCAAAGGATATTTTCCATGACTTCCCTCTCGTGGAGTCGAGCTAATGAATGCAAAAGAGTTACAAGAAATATTTGGAAGTGGACGAGGGGAATGTTTATAATATGAAGAAAATGTTACAATAATCATAAAATACGGAGAGTCATATATCTATCACTGTCCTCCCCCGTCCCCTCCTTCCTCCCCCTCCTCCCCCACCTCCTCCCTTCCTTCCCTCTTCTCCTTGTCTCTCTCTCTCGCTTATAATAATAGGAACAATAAAACTCGAACAGCTGCATCGGGGAAGCGACTCTCCATACATGAACTGTTAAGGTTTTAAGAAATATTATGAGAACCATTATCGTAAGACACTAGCGGTGACCGGTCATATGATCATTACTTGGGATAACAGGAATAACAGAGTATGAAATACAGGATATATATACCAATATAGATGTATATATTTGTATATATATATATATATATATATATATATATATGTGTGTGTGTGTGTGTGTGTGTGTGTGTGTGTGTGTGTGTGTGTGTGTGTGTGTATGTATATATATATATATATATATATATATATATATATATATATATATATATATATATATGTCTATATATACATATATATATATACACATATATACATATGTTTATATCATTATTATTTTCATATATATATATATATATATATATATATATATATATATATATATATATATATATATATGTGTGTGTGTGTGTGTGTGTGTGTGTGTGTGTGTGTGTGTGTGTGTGTGTGTGTGTGTGTGTGTGCATGTATATATCACTATTATTTTCATTATTATTGTTATTATTATTATCATTATGATCGTTATTGTCATCATTGTTATTATTGTCGTTGTTGTTGTTGCTACACTATTACTACTATTGCTGTTATCATGACTATTATAATCATGACTATCAATAGTATCATTATCATTTTTAAAGATATCATCATCATTACTATCATTGTTATTATCCTCATTACTACTATTATTTATCTTGAATGTTACTATTATCCTTATTGTTATTACCATTACTTTAATCATTACCATTATTATTACTGCTATTATCAACATTAATTTGCAACACCATGTCTTATGAATTGCTATTGTCTGTCTATTGTACTGTATTATCTATTCCGTTAAAAATGCCATGTCTCGTTATGTCACACGATTGCAAAAGGGAAATGGTGGAAATATAAGTGCATCTTGTTGCAAATATCATTAATGAAAGCACTGGCAACATCACAGAGGAGCGACATGCACGTTTCTTCAACATAGAATTCTAAAACTTGCCGGCTCTTGGCATAAATTAATCGACTAATCTAAACACAATACCATGACATTCTTTTATTCAAATCTCTCGTTTCATTATGTCCTGTTGGGAGATTCTGTTCCTGTATTTAATTTTTTTCCCTCTCTCTCATATATTATGCGGTGTCATTAATTCAACGTATTTCTGAATAACATTTCAGGCATTTCCATAACGTATAGAAGGAATATGCGAGCTAAATCCTTGGGGATTACGTTAATTACTTTTATTCAAATAGATACTTCGCAGTTGTACAGTCACAGCAAAAAGTCCTGTCAAACATGTCCGAATCTTGCCTCGAAATTCAAATAATGTGATTCGTAATGAGATGTTTCGAGGCTTCGGTCGTGGAACAAGATCTTCCTTTTTTGCGCGCTCGTACACACACATGCATTGGATTTGTGCAACGGTATACATGCATACTCACAAAATATGTGTATGCATACATGTATATACATATTTTGTATATGTGTCTATCTATCTGTCTATCTCCATTCTCTCTCTCTCTCTCTCTCTCTCTCTCTCTCTCTCTCTCTCTCTCTCTCTCTCTCTCTCTCTCTCTCTCTCTCTCTCTCTCTCTCTCTCTCTCTCTCTCTCTCTCTCTTATATATATATATATATATATATATATATATATATATATATATATGTGTGTGTGTGTGTGTGTGTGTGTGTGTGTGTGTGTGTGTGTGTGTGTGTGTGTGTGTGTGTGTGTGTGTGTGTGTGTGTGTGTGTTTGTGTATGTATATATACATATGTATATATATATACATATATATATATATATATATATATATATATATACATATATAGATTGTGTGTGTGTGTGTATGTGTGTGTGTATGTGTGTGTGTGTGTGTGTGTGTGTGTGTGTGTGTGTGTGTGTGTGTGTTTGTGTGTGTGTATGTGATAGTAGATAATACCCACAGCGTACATAAATCAAATGAAAAAAATCCTGACAACAGCAACAGCAGTAGACAAAATGAAAAAAAAGGAAGCGGATCATAAGCAGAAGGATCCGTT
>NC_091553.1:14340248-14345248 GCF_042767895.1 Penaeus vannamei
ATAATAATAATGATTATGATGATAATAACAGTAATGATAATGAAAATGATTACGAAACTAATGATATATTATTGATAATGAAATAAAGATAGTAATAAAAAAGATAATGATTACAACAACAATGTCAATCATTACTATAGCAAGATACTAACAAAAACAATATTGATAAAGATAATAATGATGGCAATGATAATAGTAATGCCGATTATAATAGTTATATCACTAATAGTATCAATACATGCAAACTGCAGTATTTGATATCATTGTCATAATATTCGCGTTAAAGCTCAAGACCATAGCAATGATCTGCCGTGATTATGATCGCAATAATATCAACAGGGCAGCAAATGGCTTCTCCTGGCGTGCTAAATTTACATTAGAGAAATTGCATGGAAAATTCTTTGACTTTGAACGCGGCTGTGTGACGATGGCTGACGTCACATCTGGTCCCAGGGAGGAAGTCAGGGAAGAGTGGACTCCGACGGATATCAGAGGTGTGCGGGAGGGGAGGAGTAAAGCGTTGGTAGGTGTGGGGAATAGGGAGGTGTGGGGAATGGGGAGCTGTGGGGAATAGGGAGGTGTGGGGAATAGGGAGGTGTGGGGAATATGGAGATGTGGGGAAGAGTGGCGCTCTGGGGAATAGGGAACTGTGCATAATAGGGAGCTGTGAGCAATAGGGAGCTGTGGGCAATCGGAAGCTGTGAACTCTAGGGAGCCTTCTTCAACTGCTGTGGTTTACAAACAGGTCACCGTCTGTCGGGCGTTTACGAAGCTGTCTTCTCACCATAACGATGCACGCAGCTGAAGGGGCCACTGTCGAGGCAGTCTGGCCTGTCCCCTCCAGCCATTCTCTCCTGCGATGCTCTTGCAAGTGCTTGTCTGGCTGCCATCAAAGCAGGAGTTATCATTCCAGTGGTCCCTCATACTCTCGTCGGCATTCAAGGTCATCGAGCCAGTACTTGTCTGATGAAATATATCCAGAAGAGTCTAGCGCCTTGATAGGATAATCGATCCTGAAAAAGTTATGAAGGTTGGAGGTTCAGCAACGTTCCAAACGCAAACGAAAGCAAAGAGGTGCCTCCTAAGGGTACCTCTGAAGCAACAACGCTGTCCTGCCCTGGTGTCAAATAAGAGAAAAATCCTGTCACCTCTCCTACAGCAGAAGTAAGCCTGCGGGATGTGCACCAGGATCTGCACCCTTTCAAGGAAGAATTTTAATATTTCTTAGCCGGTAAGTCTTAATGACTCGGGCACCTTCATTGTTTTCCCTAACACTCCCGCCTTTAGTAAAGCTTACAAAATGGATGATACAGCCACGTAGGCTTTTCTTACAAAGCGCAATCACCATGTCGAACGTCGTCCCATTGAATTATTTCACACGGGCGAGACATTTACACTCTCCAGGACAAACCAAGATAAGTATAGGAGTTAGGTGAGGATGCAGCACCGCACCATGATAACCACTGAATAACTACTTATAAAACAGCAGAGGCTATTGCAATCCACCATGGTCTTGATCCAGTAGTGTAAATGCACGCTGTTGACATGTTCCCGGTAGTTTTAGTCCACGAGAACTTCCACATCACCTCTGTGTGGACTACAAGCAGCTTGGCAAGGTTATTTTCTAACCACATGCCCCCTAGCTGTTATAAAATTGTGTACTCTGTTTTAAGGCATAGGAAGCGTGGTTCACTATCCTTTGTAGCAGGTTGGCTTATGAAGCAATCGTCATCCACCTGAGTGACTGTCTGACGCCTGTCCTTTCAGCAGTCCTATCTACTACTTTAAGAGGCTTATATTTTAGCAGTTCTTGGGGCTGCTGGACTTAGTTTAGTGTGAGTTCGCTTGCAGCCAGGTCAAGCAGCTTGGCTTCATCACCCCTTGTAAATTTCACAGGAAAGATGGTAGGTGTTTTCCAGAGGCCTGATAGACCTGCAGACAGCTAACGGGGGGTTTAGAGTGAACTGGCTGGCAGAGGTTTGAATCCCGGCTGTCCTTGTCAAACTATGGGTCTGAAAGATCATCAAAACAAACATGATGAGAAGACCCAAAGGGGCTTTGAGTGACTGGTAACGAGGGTCTTGCCTAATCAGAGGCCAGTTATTGCCTGTATTTGTGCTGGATTTACAGTCTTCTCATTGTGCTACGAAGGGGGGAGGGTCATAAGACCCATATTCAGAGGTGGACTTTCATGTCAAACAGCAAAACTATCTGATGACTCCAGAACAATAAATCTGCATTAGTCGTATAGCAATGGAATGAACCTATATCCACGGAAATGAAATGATATACATAACATGATATCAGTTATAGTGCTCTAAAAGAGAATATGTGTGTGGATGAATTTATCTGGGCCAAAATATAATGACCAGGCCACTATTCAGGCTGTCCACAATACAAAGAAATTGAGAGTATTTCTAAATCATCTCAGGTTATCTCTACCATAAAAATAATGGGCGTTGCTTTATTAAATATATATATATATATATATATATATATATATATATATATATATATATATATATATATATATATATATATATATATATATATATATATATTTCAGTTATCTTCTTCCTTTCTTATCGAATGTTTTGTTTCACACTCTCCGTTGTATAAATTTCATGCAGGTATATTTATTCAACCTCCCATACACAGCTGTGTTTAAAAAAATAAGGCTATCAGTGTATCACAATGAACTCTAGTGTACTAAACCTATGTTAGATTACTTATGTTCCATTCACCATTTAGTCCAACCAGCTGGAAACCATACAGCCGCACGTGAGTCCAGGTGAAATCGTAAAAGGTGATTAGCTTATGGTAAGGATAATGATGATGGTGCTGGATGTTGTTGTTGTTGCAATGATAGCAATTATAATGATATCAATAATAACGATGATAATGATAATGATAATAACAATATTGATAATCCTGGTAATACAGATTGTAATAATAATGATAATAGTAATAATACTAATGGCAATGATTATATATTATTAATAATAATAGTAATAATGATGATGATGATGATGATAATCATAATAGTAATGATAATGATGATGATAATAATAATAGTAATAATCATAGCAATAATGATAATAATTGTAATAATAATAATAATAATTATAGTAATAATAATAATAATAATAATAATAATAATAATAATAATAATAATAATAATAATAATAATAACAATAATAATGATAATAATAACAATAATAATAATGATAATAATGATAGTAATAATAATAATAATAATAATAATAATAATAATAATAATAATAATAATAATAATAATAATAATAATAATAATAATAATAATAATAATAATAATAATGATAATAGTAATGATAATAATAAAATGATAATAATAAGGACAATGATAATAATGATAATATTGATAATAATAATGATAATAATGATAATAATGATAATGATAGTAATGCTAAAGATGATAGTAATGATAATGATAATGATAATAGAATAATGATGATAATGATAATGATAATAATAATAACGTTATTAATGATAACAATACTGATAATGATCATGGTAATGATAGAAAAAAGCTAGTAATAATGAATATAATTTTGATTATGATAATGATTACGATTATAATGATAGTAATGATAATGATAATAATCATAATGATAATGATGATAATAATGATAATAATGATAATAAGAATGATGATACTAATTATGATGATAATGATAGTGATAATAATGATAATAATAATTATAATTATAATAATAGTAATAGTAATAATAATAATAATATTAATAATAATGTTGATGATAAAAATAATAATAATAATAATAATAATGATAATAATAATAATAATAATAATAATGATAACAATAATAATGATAATGTTAATAACCATAGTAAGAATAAGAATGATAATAATGATAGCAATAATACTGATAATAATAAAATGATAATGATAATAGTGATGATGATAATGATAATAATAATAATAATAGTAATAATGATGATGGTGATGATGATGATAATATTTAGATTAAAAATAAGATTAACAATTACTATCAGCATCATCCTAAATATGATAATAATAGTAATGATGACAGTACTGATAGTAATAATGATAATAATATCAATGATCATAATGATAATAGTAATAATAATAATAATGTTATTAATGTTTTCATCATCATTATCATCATTACCACAACAATAATAATAATGATTATAATAAGAATAAGAATGATAATGATAAGTATCATCATTGTTATCACCATCTAAATTATCATCATCGTTATCATTACTGTCATTATTATTACCATCATCGTTATAATTATCATTATTATCATTATTTACATTATCACTATCCTCTTCCTCCTCCTGCTCATAATCATTATAATCATAATCACTCTCATTATCATCATTATCATTATCATTATCATCATCATAATTATAATCATATCCTTCCTTCTCCTCATCATCAACCTTATCATCATATCATCATCACCATTACATCCTTATCACATCATCATCATCATAACATCCTTATCATGTTATCATTATAGTATCGTCATCATTGCCACTACCACCACCACCACCACCACCATCATCATCATAATCATCATCATCATCATCACTATCATATCATCACAACTATTAACTCTATTGCCATCACTTCATTACCACCATTTTCACCATTATTATCAGTGTCTTCATCCTCATTACTGATATTCTTACCGATTTACATAATTCCATGCCCCCCCCCCCAAAAAAAAAAGAAAAAAAAAAGAAAACAATTATACTAACGGAGTACTGACCTATAAAATATATAAACAATATTAGCAGTAATTCCATCCAAATAATAAAACAAAAACCGATGATAATAATTTTGTTAGTAATAACGGTAATATTTATAACGCCCATGATATCAACGAAGCAGAATTATTAATAATTTACAAAAACGTCGTAAATGATAACTGCAAAACTAATGGAAGAAGTATATCATAATATAGATG
>NC_091553.1:14362748-14365248 GCF_042767895.1 Penaeus vannamei
ATCGAGCAGTTATCAGCCTTTATTACTTGAATGCTGCACACCACAAGAAATCTTCGATGGAATGAACTTATGGGGAGAATGCTCCATTATACGACGTTAAACATAGGCATCGCCAGATCAGATGTGATTAGAGATATATGAACATGTGGTTCCTACCCTAGGGCTATGAGGACATCATACATGAAGATTAGTGTTGGGTCTGTGGACAAAATCATTCATGACCATCTGCATATGCAAAAGTTGTCTGCCAGATGGATTCCCAGGCTACTCACACCTTTTCAGAAGCAGGATCAAGTCCACTGTTCCAAGGTTCTTTGAGCCGTGTGACAAGAAAACCAGGAACATTTTTGTTTGTTTTTTACAGATGTATCAAGCAGGATGAAACTTGAGTCCATCACTTTGATCCATAATCTAAGGCCCGGTCAAAATATTGGAAGTATTGACACCACCCCTCAAAAATGCAAGTATCACACCATTGGCAGGCAAAGTCATGCTCATGTCTTTTGGGATCAGCATGGAGTAGAGATGTTGGATTTCCTGGCAAAAGATGCTACAATATCAGGAACTTATTACACCTCACTGCTGCAGAAATTGCGGGAGGCCATGAAAACCAAGAGGGGCAGAATGTTGATTTGACTTTCACCTCTTTCCGTCCATGAAGGGAAAACGTTTCCTAGATGATGAGGCACTGCTTCCTAAAGTCCTTTCGTGGCTTCAAACTCGACCTGCAGACTGCAGACTTCAAAGGTATAAAATAGAAAATATGTTGTTAAGGACTGAAAACCAACAAATGAACTATAGCGATTTTCATTTTTACACATGTGAAATTTCAGTCTACTAAGATAAGTGGAAGTGGGTCGGGGGAAATCTTCAATGAGCGCCCCTCTTTTGGAAGGATATGCGTGTGTTTGTATGCACGCACATATGCATGTCTGTATGTATGTGCATATACAGCATAGAAAGCAGCATGTTGATCAAAAGGCGCCAGCGCCTGGGGCTCCAAGCGCCTTGTCCATCACCAGCGGAGGACCTTCCTGGGCATCCCTCTCTCCCTCTCTCCGTCTCTCTTGACCTCCGATCTCCCCGCAAGATTTAATATGACCGAGGCAATATTCTCCCGATGTGGGAACCCGACATTTACAAAACTCTGAGCACATGAATTTTAGATTTCGAATTTTAATCGTCGAATAATTTCTGCAGAAAACCTTCATCGACGAGGGAAGAAGGGAGGGGAGGCCCGCCCCTTCCCTCCCCTTCCCTCCCGCGCCCCCGCTCCCGCCCCCACACCCAGTTCCCCGCCCAACTCTCGCTACCTGCGATCCGAAGCGCCGCGCCCGAACAGTCGGAGAAACTCGCGAGACATCTCCCCGCGGCGGCCGAGCATCTTGGCACCGACGGAAGGGTAGATCACATCACATCGGGGGGACGCGCGGGAACCTATACTTTGGACCTATAAGGAGGATTTAACCCCCCTTAAAAAGGGTTAGATAAGTGCGGGACCAACGCCCATCGAGGTTCCGAAGAAGGCGTCGATTTCCTCCTGCCGCCCTATCACGCCCATCTCTCCGGGCCGCCTGAAAATCGGATATCATGCTGGGGTGTATGTTCACGTAGTGATGTGTGTATACATATGGAAGTAAGCAAGTAGGAAGAAAGGTAGACGCAATCGGCTCGTTAGACGTGCAGATGGATACAGATAAGATTGACTGACAGACGGATGGACAGATAGACAGATGTGCACACAAGGATTTGCACACGCAAACGCACACACGTACAAAGCACTTGTATAAATATGCAGGAATGCGGGGATGTATATATATTCACATGTTTATAGATATGTACTTAAGGGCGCGAGTGCATTCAGGTTCCTTGCTCCTCTCCTTTCTCCCTTTCCTTCGCTCCCTCGCTCCCCCTCCTCCCGTTTCGCCCGCTGTCCCAGGATAACATCTTCCGTCCATCAACCCCGCCGTGTGTGCATGCGCGCGTGCGTGCTTGTGTGCGTGCGTGCGTGCATGCGCCGGCCGGGATCACAACATTGCCGCCAATTCATTGTAGCGCCGACACGAAGCGGCCATTCCGAGCATATTTATAGTGTCAGGACCACTCCGGCGAAGGTCAAGTCAGCCATCATCCCTGTGCTGAGAAAAATCACCATTAATTTTCTATGTAAATGATCACAGAGCGATGAAATTTTAAAACCCGTCGGTGTATGATCATGCGTCATCAATTGTAACTATAGCTCATAAAATGGCAATATATTCAATAGTAATACTGATCATTAGGCGTTCGTAACACAACTGGGATACATATCATTAAAGACGCAATAATGGCCGACTAAGTATTTGGTCGTGTACTCGCCGTGAAGCGCCGGACTCTTAACCCCGCCACGAGTACGCTATCAAAAAGAAAAAAGAAGAAGAAAAAAGAGATGGGAAAAAGATGATAATGATAAGAAAAAGAAAGAAAAAATCACACGTCGTCACATTAAGAAGTCCTTCCT
>NC_091553.1:14390248-14395626 GCF_042767895.1 Penaeus vannamei
GTAATGATAATGCTAATAAAGACAGCAACAATAATAATGATGATGATGATAACTATGTTAATAATAATGATACTAATAATACTAATACCAATAATGATAACAATGATTATGGCAATAAGAACAATAATGATATTCATGATAACAATAGCAGCAACAATTATAACGTTCATAGCAATATTAGCAATGATGATAATCATAGCAGAAATGATAATAACCACAACAACAATACTACTGCTACTATTACCACTACTACTAACAATGATAATGATGGTAATAATTATGATAATAATGGTAATAATGACAACAATAAGAGTACTACTACTACTATTCATGATAATGATAATAATGATAATGATAATGACAATAATGATAGCATCAATAATGATAATGATAATAATGATGATAATAACAGTAACAATGATAAATATTATTGTTCTTACAATTGATATCATCCTTATGATAAGGATGATATCAATTGTAACAATAATAATATTTATTATTGTTGCTGTTATTATCATTAATTTTAATGATTTTTAATACTAATAATTATAATAATTAATATTGATAATTATCAATATTGTTATTAGTATTATTAGTATCATTATTATTATCATATCATAAATATCATTGTCGCTATTGTTATCATCATTGTTAATGTCATGGTCATTATTACTATCATTATTATCATCATTCCTATTATTATCATTATCATTATTAGTATGAGTATTATCATTATTATCATTATTATCACTATTATTATTATCATTATTATTATTACTATGATTATTATCATCATTATTACTATTATTATTATTATTATCATTATCATTATCATCATTATTATTTTTCAATATCATTAACATAATTACCATGGTGATTATTATTTTGGTGATTATCATTATCATCATTATTATCATTATTATTATTGATATTGTTTTTTATCATTGTTACCATTTTCATTATCATATTCATCATCACTGTTACTGTTTTTGCTTTCATTATCATTATCATCATTTTCATTATAACAGTCGTCATTATTATTAGCTCTGATATTAATGATATCATTATCATTATCATTATTATTATCATCATCATCAGTATAATCCACTCTTGTCGTTTTCTTTACTATTATCATTAGTAATATCACCATCATTGTTATTATCATGATTATCATTATCATCACTCTTTCTCTTATCGGCATCGAGATTCTCATAGCAATTCATATTTTCTCTTATTCCCAATCTTCCTATAACTCGGACATTTTTTTTTTTTTTGCTTTTCCAAACCTCTTCGTCTTTTGAGGTTCTAGCGACGCTTTGGCTTAATCCGCTTATTGTAATATCTCCTTAAATCTTTTTTATCTTCTTCTTCTTTTTCAAGTGACTGATTGGGATAATATCAAGAGCACACGCAAGGTTACGCGCCCCAGTTCCCGAGGTCGACTGAAGAAAGGCTAAGTAATATGTCACAGACGCATGCAAACACAAATGCGGACAGATCAGATATTATTATTATTATTGTTATTGTTATTATTATTATTATTATTATTATTATTATCATTATTATTGTTATTATTAAAACTATTATTATCATTATTATTATTATTATTATTATTGTTATTATTATTATTGTTGTTATTATTGTTATTATTATTATTATTATTATTATTTTTATTATCATTATTATCATTATTATCATTATTATCACTTTTGTTGTTGTTTTTATTCTTATCATTATAATGAATATAATTGTTATTGTTATTATTATTATTATCATTACTATTATTATTATTATCATTATTATTATTACTATTTTTATTATTATCATTATTACTATTATTATCATTATTATTATTATTATTATTATTATTATTATCACTTTTGTTGTTGTTTTTATTATTATCATCATTATCATTAATATAATAGTTATCATTATTACTATTAGTATTATCTTCATTATCATCAATATTATCATTACCATGATTATGATGATGATGATTATTGTTATTATTACTATCATCATTGCCATTATTACTATCATTATCATAATAGTGATAACGGTAATTATTATTATCATCATTTTTTCATCATTGTTGTGAGCATTATCATTAATTGATAATGATAATTATTATTCATATCACAATTATGACTACTGTTATTATCAATTTTGTTACCATTATGATAATTTTTTATCAATTTCATCATAGCTATATCTACCATTATTGTTTTTCAATAATTTAGATATTATTGCTTTTAGAAAAAAAATAATCAGCACTATTATCATTATAATTATCATCATTATCATCATTGCTATTGTTATTGTTGATTTTGTCGTTATCACTTTCTTTATCATCATTATCATTACTGTTATCATTGTCACTAATGATATGATTATCTTGATCGTCATTATTTCTGCTCGTATGAACACAATTATTATCCTATCATTATCCTCATCAGTCACGATCATCAAGAACCATCACCACCATCACAACCATCGTCACCATCAACACCGCTCATTATTATTGCCATTCTTTTCACCATTATATTCCTCCTCCTGGTCACTATCATAATCATTGCCAAAATCATTACTATCACCATTCATTATCATTGTCCTCATCCCCTCATCACCATCATCATCACCACTATCACCACCACCATCCTCATCATGACCATCCTCATCACGATCATCCTCATCACCACCATCCTCATCAGCACAATCATCACCATCATCATCGCGATCCTCATCATGATCATCCTCATAATCACGATAATCATTATCACCATCATCATAATCATCACCAAAATCATCCTTACCATCACCATCCTCATTCTCATGATTATCACCATCATCATTCTCATCATTATCACCATCCTCATCCTCATCCTCATCACCACCCTCATCCTCATCGTTATCACCATCATCATTATCATCACACTCATCATCACCATCCCCAGAATCTTCATCTTCATAATCATTCTCCTTCTCCAACTTCGCTTACGCAACCCTTTACGTGCGTTTGACCCAAGACCGATAATTTCCATGTTGCTATATATATATATCTTTTTCTTTTCTCATCTTTATTATCTCTTCAGCTCTCTCTCTTCCGCTTTCCATTTTGATTATCTATTAATTATGTCTTTTTATTCTTTTTATTACGGTAAAATTTTCTTTGTGCCTAGATAAATAAATAAAGAAAAATATAAATAGGTGTATAAATAGACCAAAGATAGATAGTTATATAAAAAAAAAAATAAATGAATAAAATATCAAAATACGGATGCAAAGAATAAAGGGATTAATATTTATCTAGCACATGGAAGAAGAAAATGAGCATCGAAGGAAAGAATGAGGGAAGCTTAAGCAAATTTGTTAAAGCCAGAGAGAGAGAAGAAGAGAGAAAGAGAGAGAGAGAGAGAGAGAGAGAGAGAGAGAGAGAGAGAGAGAGAGAGAGAGAGAGAGAGAGAGAGAGAGAGAGAGAGAGAGAGAGAGAAAGAAAGAAAGAAAGAGAGAAAGAAAGAAAGAGAGAGAGAATCCAAAAGTTTGAGAGAAAGAGTACAACGAAAAACTAAAACAAAAGAAGAGAAGAGAAAAAACGAAAAAAAAAGACGAAAAGACAAAAAAAAAAGGAAACAGAAGGGGGAAAACACGAAAAAGAAAAAGAAAACAGAAAAGAGAGAGAGAGAAAAGAGAAAAAAATGGAGGAGAGACGAGAAGAGAAATTAGGAGAAGGGAACGGGAAGAGAGAAGATCGCCGGCACTCCATAAAGAATACGAAACACGGGGGAATTGACACGTGGTAATTCAACTCTGTATGTTCGCGTCTCGGTGATAATAAGAGATTGTCGGAAGGCGGGGAGGGGGGAGGAGGAGGAGGAGGAGGGGGAGGAGGAGGAGGAGGGGGGAGGAGGAGGTGTAGGAGGGGGAGGAGGAGGAGGAGGAGGAGGGGGAGAGAGGAGGAGGAGGGGGAGGAGGAGGAGGAGGAGGAGGAGGGTCAGGAGGAGGAGGAAGAGGAGGGGGAGAGAGGAGAGGAGGGAGGAGGAAGAGGAGGTGGAGGTGGAGGAGGAGGAGGGGGGGGGGGTGAAGTGGATGGTGAGAGAGGAGAGGGAGGAGGAGGAGGGGGGAAGGGGTGGAGAGGGGGGAGAAGGAGGAGGAGGATCAGTAGGGGCAAGATGAAGAGGAGGAGGAGGAGGAGGAGGAGGGGTAAGATGAAGAAGAGGAGGAGGAGGGGCAAGATGAAGAGGTGGGGAGAGGATAGAGAAGGAGGAGGGTGAGGTGGATAAGGAGGAGAGAGGAGGAGGAGGGGGGTGAAATGGATGGTGAGAGAGGAGAGGGAGGAGGAGGAGGGGGGGATAGAGATGGAGGAGGAGGAGGAGAAGGAGAAGGAAAGAGGGGGAGGAGGAGAAGGAGGAGGGGGTGGAGGGGATAGAAAAGGAGGAGGAAGAGGAGGGGCAAGAGGAAGAGGAGGTTGAGGTGGAGGAGAGGGAAGGAGGAGAAGAAGGAGGGACAGGAGAACAACGGGAGTTAGAGGAAGGAGGATAAAAGAGAAAGGAAAAAGATCGGTTAAAAGAGTGAGAGCAAAAGGAGAGGCCCAGAGACCGGGGGAATGGAACGGGGGAAGGGGGGGGGGATTTGAGTAATATCACCCCCTTATCACGAAGGAGTTTCCAGAAGGGCGGCGCATGGGGGCGTCCTGTGGGAGCCGTGAGCGCGTGTGTGTTTTATTTACATGACGGACACTTGTTGGGCGGGGACGATCCTGGAAGCGACGGCCATTGCGGGGTAGTTCCTTGGCTCTAATGAGGTCACTGGTGGTTTGTCCATCGTTAGCGGCACAAAGAAAGCCTTGTCATACACTTCGTTGGTTTTTGGAATTCGTAATTGCTTGTGGGTGTGTTTTGTAAGGTTATAACGCTCCAGGCAGTTATGGGGGCAGTTTTCTGTGGTGTATCGTTACTTATTTTCCATTACGAGATATTAAAAGAGGGAGAGAGAAAAAAGATAATGATGATAGACTAGGGAAGGCTGAGTACTGACGCCGGAAATTCTTTTTTGTCACACGAGGAAGTTTGGTTTTATTATCTGTTGACCAAAATTTTACACACACACACACACACACACACACAAAAGATAAATAAAATACGAAATATTTTACTGTCAAAATCGAACGCATCACTCCCCAAACAAGAGAGTAAACAAAGGCGAAACTACACCTCGAGAAAAGCAACCGATCAAAATCTTAAAAAAAAAAAAAACACACAAAACGAAAAAACCTCATGTCTGATTTTATCGACGTTCCCATTGGCGAAGTTTTGTTTATTTCCTTTTATTTTTATTTTCCCGCACGCCATCCTGTCGGGCGGATCCATGAATTATTTCCC
>NC_091553.1:14396126-14403626 GCF_042767895.1 Penaeus vannamei
TTTTGACGATGGTGATAATAAAGATGATGATGATAATGGTGATAATAAAGATGATGAAGCTGATGATGATGATAATGATGTTAAGATGATGAAGTTGTTGATGATGAGGACGTTTGTAGTAATGATGATAATGATGATATAAATAGAACTGGTAAAAATGATGATGATATTTTAGTAACAATGATAATGATAATGATATAAATTGAAATGGTAAAAATGATGATAATGCTTATAGTAATGATAATAATGACAATAATAATAACAATAATATTGATAGTACTATTGATTATAGAAATAATGATTATGATGATGATAACACTTATAACAATGATCATATGGATAACTATGATAGTGTTAATAGAAATGATAACTATAATGATAATAAGTATATATAATGATGATACTAATGAGTATAATAATAAAAATAATGAAAAATGAAAATGATAATAAGAGTAATGATAAGGATAATGATAATGATGATTATGATCATGATAATGATGAGGATGATAATGATAGTGGTAATGAGGAAAATAGTAATAATAAGGACAATGATAATGATAATAAGGGTAATAATAACAAAAATAAAGATAATAATGAAAAAATAATAAAAATGATAATAGTAATAATAATAACATGAACAGCAACACAACAATGATAATGATTGAATTAATGATAATAATAATAATGTCAGTAGTAGTGATGATAATGATAACAGTAACAACAATGATAGTAATGGTAATGATAATGGTATAAATTATAACAAGAATAATAATGATGCTAATGATAATGAAAATGATAGTAATACTACTAATAATGATAATGATAACAATAAAAGCGATGAGGATAATAATAATGATAATGATAATAATAATGTTGATGTTGATGATGATGATAATAATGATAATAGTAATAATAATGAAAACAACAATAATAATTTTAATAACAATGATGATAACAATAGTAGAAATAACAATAGTAAAAACAATAATAATAGCAACAATAATAAGATAATAATAATAATAGTGGTAATAGTAATAATAATGATGATAATTGCAAGATAAACAATAAAATGATAATAACGATAATGGTAATAATGATAATGATAATAATGATAATAAAAATTATATTGATAATAATGATAATAATGATGATGATAATAATAATATTGCTAATAATAATAATAATAATAATGATAATAATGATGATAATGATGATAATGATAATGATAATAATGATAATATTAATAATAATGATAATAATAATAATAATAATAATAATAATAATAATAATAATAATAATAATAAATTTTGATAATGATAATAATAACAATAATAACATTAATAATAATGATAATAATAATAAAAAGATGATAATGATAAAGTGATAATGATAATAATAATGATTATTATTATTATGATAATGATAATGATAATAATGATGATAATAATGATAATAGGAAATAATTACAATAATGATAATAATGATGATAATAACAAAAAAAAAATAATGATGATAATGATGATAATGATAATAATACTAACAATAATGATAATAATGATGAGTATTATCATTTCTAAGAACTCCACTCTGATGATGATGATGATGATGATAATAATAATAACAATAGTAATAATAATGATTATTATTATTATCATTATTATTGTTATTATCATTATTGTTATCATTATCATCATTAGTTTTATTATTATTATTATTATCATTATCATTAATATTATAATTATTAATAAATCAATATTAATGATACTAATAACGAATATAGTAATAATAACATCAAACAGTATTAACACTATATATATATATATATATATATATATATATATATATATATATATATATATATATATATATATATATATATATATATATATACCATAATAACAAGAATAATAAAATCAATTATGATAATAAAGATACTAATAATAACAATATACATAATGATAATAATAACAACAACAACTAGCACCAATAACAATAAAATGAAAATGATAATTATGATAATACTGATAATAATGATAATTACTATTATTGTTATCATCATAATCATAGTCGTAATAGCAATCACATATAAACAATGATAACAATAACACCAACAATAAGAAATAACAATAAAAAAACTCATCACTCATGAATTAATCAAAGCAAAGGAAATAATAACAACAACAAAACCGACAACAAAAAACAGATAAAACAACCAAAAGTAAAGAAAATAGTAACAGCAACCAAACAAAAAAAAAGCAGATAAAATAACCAAATCCAAAATAAATAGTAACAAAAAACATAAAACAAACAAAAACAAAGATAATAATAAGACCAACAATGAAAACATCTATTAAAAACACTCATAAAATCAAGAAAATGTAAATAACAATAAAGCCATTAATAAAACATCAATAAAAACAAAACAAAAGAAAGAAAAAGCCATCACAACAAAACCAAAAATGAAAACAATGACAAATACTCAGACAAAACCAAAACAAAGAAACAGAAATAACAACAAACGCAACAATTAAATCAACAACAAAAACACCTAAACAAAGAAAGAAGCCATCACAACAAAACCAACAATGAAAACACCCCCCCACCAAAAAACAAACAAACAAACGAAACAAAACACAAAAGCCACAACAACAAACCCAACAATTAAAACCCCAACAAAAACAAAAACAAAGAAACGGCAATTCTGATCAACAAGAAAGCGAAATCGCCGCCGAGAGATCTGAAGAGAATTCGAGGGTTCGCCGTCGTGACTTCTCTCTTCGCCCGAGGCCAGATTGCCGTGTTCAGACGCCTGGGATTAACGAGGAATAATAGAAAGAACGAGAGAATGAATAAGAAGGAGAAGAAGAAAGGTATGTGAGAAAGGGGTGAAGGTGAGGGAAAGGGGGGAGGGGCGGGAGGAAGAGGGAGAAGGAGGAAGAGGAGGAGGAGGAGGAGGATTAAGAAGTAGAGGGAGAGGCTAAAGGTGGAGGAGGAGGAGAAGGAGGAGGAGGTAGAGGTGATGGTAAAGGTGGAGGTGGAAGAGGTGTTAATGGGGGTGGAAGGAGAAGTGGTGGAGGAAGCGGAGGAGAAGGAGGAGGATAAACATGGAGGAGGAGGTGTTAATGAAGGTGGAAGGAGAATTGGAGGAGGATATAGGAGTGGAGGAGGAGGGTTAAAGAGGAGGAATAGGATCAGGAGGAAGAGATGAAGATAAAAGTGGATGAGGTGTTAATGGAGGAGATAGAGGAGGAGGAGATAAAGGTGGAGGTGGAGGTGGAGGAAGAGGAGAACGAGGATAAATAAGTGGAGATGGAGGTGAAACGGGAGGAAATGGACCAGAAAGAGAAATAAGAGGAGACAGAAGAGAAAGCCCAATAACAGTAATAATAACAACAATAATAGGAAAAATAGAAATAACCAGAAGACAAGAAGAGAAATACCAACCCAGAAGAAAAGACGAAAAAAGGAAAAAGAAAATAAAAAAAAGCTTTTGTTTCACCTCGTGGCGACACTTCCTAATCACCGCCAAGGAACACGGACGCAAAAAGGGATTTACGTCGACCCAACGATAGGACATGTAGATACCGAGCACACAGTGATATAATTATACGAATGATGGAGGATGGGGAGATACGTCACAGGACCTCGCGTTTTCGAAAGTGCGGGCGGGGTGGGCGGGGTGGGCGGAGGTGATACATATCGGGCTGGGGGAGGAGGAGGAGGAGAGGAGGAGAAGGAGGTGGAGGAGGAAGAGGGGGATAGGAGGAGGTGGGGGAGGAAGAGGTGGTGGAGGTGGAGGAGGAGGTGGAGGTGGAGGAGGAGGAGGAGGTGGAGGAGCTGGTGGAAGAGGAGGAGGAGGAGGAGGAGGAGGGGGAGGAGGAGGAGGGATGGGGGTAGGGGAGGGGGAAGAGAGAGGTATGGGGTTAAGGGGGATTTTTTTTTTTTTTTTTTTTTTTTTTTTTTTTTTTGAGGGAAGCTCCTCCATTTCTTGAGACGCCCATCTTGTGTGTCTCTCCCCCCCCCCCCGCCATCTTTTTCATCATATGTCCATTCCTCTCTTTCATCTTTTCCTTCCCACTTTTGATGTTTATTCTTCCTTTTTAAAAAACTATTCCAAGTTCTTCCTGTACTCACCCCCGCCTCTCCCTCTCTCCCATTTGCCTCCCTTTACACACTACCCTTCCCCCTTTTCTCAACTTCCCTCCCCCCTTCCACCGACACCCAATTCTCACCTCCCCCCTTCCACCTCCCCCCAATTCTCACCTCCCCCCTTCCACCTCCCCCCCTCTTTTCTCTGCTACCCCCCACCCCCTCCTTCCACCGACCCCCCCCTCTTTTCTCAGCTACCCCCCACCCCCTCCTTCCACCAACCCCCCTTTCTCAGCTACCCCCCCCCCTTCCACCGACCCCCCCCCTCCTTTTCTCCGCTACCTCCCCCCTTCCACCGACCCCCTTTTATCCGCTACCTCCTCCCCCCTCTCCACCGAAGACCCCCCCCCCCCCTACAGACAACAAACACGTAAACTCCGTAATAACTATCACTAGCCATCCATATCCGGCCCGGCTTAGCAAGGCAGGCGGGACCAGAACACCCCAGACCTCGTTACAGCGAACGGCCCTCTCCGCATACCGTGTAAAGGCGCCCGATAAGCGGACACGGTTCGCAAATGCTCGGCAGCCTCCTCGCTCATCCGACCTCATTCCTTCTCTGTTCTTCCTCTCCCTCCCTCTCTGATTCGTCTCTCTTTTCTTTTTTTCTTTTTTTTTTTTTTTTTTTTTACTTCTCTTTCTCTCTCTTCCCCTCTTTTTTTTTTTTCCCAACGCCCTTGAATCCTTTCCCTCTCTCTGACACCTTTCATTCTTTCATTCTTTTCCCTTCGCTTCCCTCCATCCACTCTCCCCTTATTTCTTCCCTTCTTATCTCTACTTATCTCCCTTTCCTTCCCATCGTCTCCCCTTCCTTCCCTTCCTCTCACATCTTGCTCTCCTTTCCTCTCCCCTACTTATCTGCCCTTTCTTCGGTTCCTCTCCATTTCCTTCTCTTCCTTTCTCACTTCTTGCTCTTCTCTCTTCTCCTCTTCTTATCTCCGCTCTCCTCTTCTCCCCTTGCATCCCTTCCTCTCTCACTTTTTGCTCTCTCCTCCCCCCTACTTGTTTTCCCTCTCTTCCTCTCCCCTTTCTTCCTTTCCTCTCCCCTTCCTTCCTTTCCTCTCTCACTTCTTGCTCTCCTCTCCTTCCCCCATTACTTATCTCCCCTCTCTTCCTCTTCCCTTCCTCTCTACCTTTCCTCTCTACCTCTCCCCTTCCTTCCCTTCCTCTCTACCTTTCCTCTCTACCTCTCCCCTTCCTTCCCTTCCTCTCTACCTCTCCCCTTCCTTCCCTCCATCTCCTCCCCCCTACTTATCTCCCCTCTCTTCCTCTCCCCTTCCTCCCCTCCCCCTCCACCCCCGCGTTCGGAAATTCTGCGTGGCGGGTGAGCGCGAGGGGCAGGTTCAGTTTATGGTTGAGGAGGAACATACACCCATTTGCCTTCGACTTTGAGCTGTGGCTGTACATGGCCATGTAATCATAGGAGCATTTACTTGTCCATTGTAAGTGAGCGAGCGAGAGAGAGACGGACACAAAGAGAGAGAGGGAGGAGGGAGGGTGTAGGAGGGGGAGAGGGAATGATGGAAACATACATTACATACACACACACAAATACATATACACATACAGACATAAACGCACACATAAACAGACACAAACACACACACGGACTTACAAAGAGACAACACACGCATAAACACAGACACAAACACACAATCACACAGCCATGCAAACAGACAAGCAAGACAAGCCAGCCGAGAGAGAGAGAGAGACAGACATAGCCAGACAGACAGGCATTCAGACAGACAGACAGACGGAGAGGGGGCGAGAGGTGCCGGCGAGGGCGGGGAGATGTTTCCATAAATCGTTGTCCGTGGTTCTTCATCTTTAATTGTGGGGAATTTCCTTTATTTTATGGTCGTCTGTATGGGGTGGTGGTTGTCTTCGGAAAGTATTTACGAGGAAACATTAAAATTGGTTTATTGTTTCGGCGGCTGCTATTAGGTCCCGCGCGAGTCCCTGCCCGACGATGGAGCAAGCATTCTGCGTTTCGTAGCAATTTGATGCAACGAATAGAGGGGATAGAGAGGAAGGAGGAGGAGGGAGAGAGGGAGTAAAAATGGAAGAGGGGAAAAGGGAGGAGGAGGGACAGAGGGAGAAAAAAGGGAAGAGGGGCAGAGAGGAAGGAGGAGGAAGGAAAGAGGGAGAAAAAAGGGAAGATGGGAAAAGGGAGGAGGAGGGAGAGAGGGAGAAAAAATGGAAGAGGGGCAGAGAGGAAGGAGGAGGAGGGAGAGAGGGAATAAAAAGGGAAGAGGGGAAAAGGGAAGAGGAGGGAGAGAGGGAGAAAAAAAGGGAAGAGGGGATAGAGAGGAAGGAGGAGGAGAGAGAGAGGGAGTAAAAAGGGAAGAGGGGAAAAGGGAGGAGGATGGAGAGAGGGAGAAAAAAGGGAAGAGGGGCAGAGAGGAAGGAGGAGGAAGGAAAGAGGGAGTAAAAAGGGAAGAGGGGCAGAGAGGAAGCAGGATGAGGGAGAGAGGGAGTAAAAAAGGAAGAGGAGAAAAGGGAGGAGGAGGAAGGAAAGAGGGAGAAAAAAGGGAAGAGGGGTAGAGAGGAAGGAGGAGGAGGGAGAGAGGGAGAAAAAAGGGAAGAGGGGTAGAGAGGAAGGAGGAGGAGGGAGAGAGGGAGAAGAAAGGGAAGAGGGGAAAAGGAGGAGGAGGGAGAGAGGGAGAAAAAAAGGAAGAGGGGCAGAGAGGAGGAGGAGGAGGGAGAGAGGGAGAAAAAATGGAAGAGGGGCAGAGAGGAAGGAGGAGGAGGGAGAGAAGGAATAAAAAGGGAAGAGGGGAAAAGGGATGAGGAGGGAGAGAGGGAGAAAAAAAGGGAAGAGGGGATAGAGAGGAAGGAGGAGGAGGGAGAGAGGGAGTAAAAAGGGAAGAGGGGAAAAGGGAGGATGAGGGAGAGAGGGAGAAAAAAGGGAAGAGGGTCAGAGAGGAAGGAGGAGGAAGGAAAGAGGGAGAAAAAAGGGAAGAGGTGCAGAGAGGGAGGAGGAGGAGGGAGAGAGGGAGAAAAAAGGGAAGGGGGGGTAGAGAGGAAGGAGGATGAGGGAGAGAGAGAAAAAAGGGAAGAGGGGCAGAGAGGGAGGAGGATGAGGGAAAGAGGGAGAAAAGAGGGAAGAGGGGGGAAAGGAGGAGGAAGAGGAGGAAGAGAAGAAGGAAGGAGGGGAGGAGGAAGATTAGGAGAAGGGGTGGTACGAAATAGAAAGGTGAGAAGAGGGAGGGAGGGAGAGAGAGAGAGAGAGAGAGAGAGAGAGAGAGAGAGAGAGAGAGAGAGAGAGAGAGAGAGAGAGAGAGAGAGAGAGAGAGAGAGAGAGTAAGAGAGAAAAAGGGACTCGAAATCAAAAGACTAGTTGAGCACACA
>NC_091553.1:14428626-14431126 GCF_042767895.1 Penaeus vannamei
ACATCGGTAGGTATAAGGCAATGTGTGTGTAGGTTGTGTATTTGTACAGGTATGTAACTCTCACACTCTCTCTCTCTCTCTCTCTCTTTCTTTCTCCTTCTCTCTCTCTCTCTCTCTCTCTCTCTCTCTCTCTCTCTCTCTCTCTCTCTCACTCTCTCTCTCTCTCTCTCTCCCTCTCTCCTCACTACACGCGCACACATTGTTGTGTTCGTGCATATATATATATATATATATATATATATATATATATATATATATATATATATATACTGCACGAAAGAGATTAAGGGGATATGTCATTCAGCCCAAAACGGACTGCCAAGACCGAATCCCCGTCAGAAGTGACCCCATGACTTCCAGTGCTCATAAAGGTCCCGCAGTTGTCTTGCCCATCGACATGAGTGCGACATGAGACGCTAATGATATACTATAATCCACTACACCCCATATGACGTTCCCATCGCCGGTGTCAAAGTTACGCGCCGCCCCTCGCGTGTCACGAGGTCGCAGCCCACAGCGCGACGCCGTAAGTCTGTCCAACTTCTTCTGCTCCCAATCACGACCTCGGGACGCCCGCGACAGGTCTTCTCATACGTCGGAATCGTCTCCCTCTTTCTTGCCGGTGCAATCCATCTGCCGTGATCCCTTAATTGGACAATGGAAGGCTCAATTAATACTTGGATGACAGGCTTGTCTCCAGCGCAGGAGGTTTTTGTTTTCCCTTTTGTTTCTTGTTTCTTGTTCTTGTGTCTCTCCCTTTTGGATGGAAGACCGTAATTCTTGAAGTCAATGTGTTTTATTTCTTTGTTGTAAGGCGCAGTTCCATGAATATGCAACGAAGGAAAATATTTGTAGCGGATAATCCATCTTATGATCGTATCCAGCTAGATATGTGCATTTTCTTTCTCTTTATTTATCTATCACAAAAAACTGCGTAAAATTCCTCATACTTCCTCTTACCCGCCGGCTTCACCCGAAGTCCAATCACCAAGAAAATATTTACCACAAACATAAATATCTCGCCATCTCCGATCTCGTCATTGCTTAACCCTCCGGCGACTATCAGGATAAACAATAATTACATAGATGGAAACCTGAAAGAACTACTGTATGCTTCAGCTGATAACCATCCCACCAGCGCCACGGTCTGCTCCAAACACTTCATCATCTCTTATCCCCCTTAAAAAAGAAGAAGAAAATACTTAGAAGAAGAAGAAAAAATCGCGAATAGTCATAGATATTAGTCCAATCTGTACAACAACGCCTACCACAGCAAGCTTGAAGAATAGAGCTATTGCCCACAGGCGCAAGCTCAGTCTATCGCCGCTGTTGTTATTACACAACCTACAATGGGCTGTGTTTACATGTTGAGCCACGACGCCGAGCTGCACCACAAACCACACAGCTGTCACAATCAATGCGCGAACATAAAGCATCTCCATTAAAAGCCGTTCGCTGAAAAAGGGAGAGGGAGAGAGAGAAAAAAAGCAAAAGAAAAAAGAATATTAAAAAGAACAAAAATAAATACAAAAACCCAATACTCTCATAACGCCCGAAGGCCAAACATACAAAAAAGATAACCCCTTCAACACACAAACCATCATGCTCGTTTGCAAAATGTATATTATTATCAGTTATTGAAAGAACTGCATCACGTTGCATTTGCAAAGCCTTCCAGTCACTGCAGTGCATTTGCGAACCCCCCACCTCACCCCTCTCCCCCATCACTTTATAGTCATCAATATTCAAAGAGGCAGCAGAACCAACAATTACTAAAACATAATCACATATGCCACTCTATCACAGTCAAATGATATCCACAGGACACTGATGCGAAGTCTTCCCTCTGACGAGCCACCCTACCATCGACCCCCATCTACTTCCAAATCAACTGCAATTTCTACCCCTTCTTCCTCGTCACTGGTCCTCTTCCCCCTCTTCCCCCTCCTCCTCCTCCTTCTCCTCTACTCTCGATTCGTCTGCTACCTGGACCCATGTACACATTGTGATAGTTTGCGTGTACCTGTTTGTATGTCTGTATGTCTGCATGCTTGTCTGTTCTTTCCTCTCTCTGTCTCTCTCTCCCTCACCCTCAACCTCCCCTTTCTCTCTCTGTCCTTCTCTCTCTCTATCATTTTCTGTCTTTGTCATTCTGTGTATCTGTCATTCTCTGTCTCTGTCTCTGTTTGTCTGTCTGTCTGTCTGTCCCCCCCCCCCTCTCTCTCTCTCTCTCTCTCTCTCTCCTCTCTCTCTCTCTCTCTCTCTCTCTCTCTCTCTCTCTCTCTCTCTCTCTCTCTCTCTCTCTCTCCCTCTCTCTCTCATACTCTCTCCCATATCTCCCTCCATCTCTCTCTCTATCATTTTCTGTCTTTGCCATTCTGTGTATCTGTCATTCTTTGTCTGTCTGTCTCTCTCTCTCTCTCTACTACTTCTCCCATATCTCCCTCCATGACACGACTACTCTTCCCTTTCCTAACGCCCCCTCCCTCTTTTAGACTCA
>NC_091553.1:14474037-14476537 GCF_042767895.1 Penaeus vannamei
CCTGCTCGTTTCTTTTGATTTCTTACGTGGCTGTTCGCAATCTCGAGGGGAAAAAAAACAAAACTTATATGCCATAGAAAACAAACGCACATGCAAAGGCCCCTTGCACATACAGAAAACCACACAATCCACAAGCACGATCACCACTTCCCTCCACACACACACACACACACACACACACACACACACACACACACACACACACACACACACACACACACACACACACACACACACACACACACACACATATATATATACACACATACCTCCCCCTCCTCCCACCCCCGCCAAAAGCACAGCCATACGGTGCACTGTGCTTCCCGCATCCTCCAAGGTGTGCAAACAGATGACACGGGCTCGGCGCCGCCTCAATAAGCACGTGATCTGTAGGTGGTTGTGGGTGTGTGTGACTCAAGGATGTTTACGAAAAGGTCAAGGTTATGCGGTAACTGTCAGGCAATTGTGAATGGTTCGTGAGTGGCATATGCACGCACGCACGAACGAACACACACACACAAACATACACACACACACGTGTTTATATACATATACACACTTTTTTGTGTACGTATTTTGGCTTTGTTTCTCACTTTTTTTCTTTTCTTTCTTTTCGTTCTTTCCTTCTTTGTCTTTTGCTTCATCGTTTGGTTTTTATGGTTCTTTTACTGCTTACTGTATTTTATTCACTCTCATGCCTTCAGATGGTTTTCTTTTTTTTTTTAATCTTATCATTACTCTTTCGTTGTTATTTTTTTCTTCCTCTTTTCCACTTGCCACATTTCTTAGAATCATAAATCTAAACCTCCTTTGGCGGACTCCACAGTTTGTTATAAGAAAGAAGAATACCTATGACGTTAAATCGTGAAATAAGAACTAGCTTACGGGCTAATTGTCAACGACCTAATTTTTGGGTCGAACTATCCTCCGTCTATTCTCACGTCCTAACTATCTCTGATCTAATTTCACATCCCAAACTACCACCGGGCGAATCTTACGACCGAACTACCACGCGACCGATCACAGCTGGTTTTAAGAAGGAATATACGGCAGACGTGAAACAAGGACCAGTCATAAGGCCTCGCAGGGAACACTTGATACAGGTGTTATCTCAGGTGTATTTCCAGGTGTAATCGACCAAGTAAATAGCCAGGATAGCGAAGAATACTGACCGAGGATAGGCAATGCCCGCGGTCGGCCCACGCTCCACCAGCCAATTATGGTACTTGACGTTGCACAATCAATCTCTTGAATATTTCATGCAATTGCTTTGACAGGTGAGAATCCCGCATTATGAAGCTGATGGAGGCATATTTGTATATTTCATTTATGTGGCCATCATTAATAAAAATGGGGCCAAAAGGATCATTTATTACAGAGCGGAGTGTAGATCGCCTGATGGCTGTTCCCTCCACCTCCCCTCCCCACCCATACCTGTTCCCTCCCTCAAGGGGAATATATGAATAAAAGAGAAGATAAAATGGGGAGAAGGAGGGAGAGGGAGATGTAAATAAAGATAAATTAAAAGATCAAAATCGGATCATATCAAGTTCGAGTTCAATAAAAAGGCTTGGAGCTTACGTATTCTTGCCTCCCATTACGTCATTGCTCCTAAGGCTGCAAATCGCGTGTAACCTATGCGCGTAATAGGATATATTAGTCTGCTCATTGTAATCTTGTTTGAAATATTATATCCAATTTCGTCTGGATTATTGCGCAGGTTCGCATATGTCTCCCTTCTCTCTGTATGCGTGTATGTGTGTGTGGAAGGATAGGTACTGGCTTGATGTTTTATTTTTATTTTCATCGTTTCTTTCCTCTCCTTTGTCATTCTTTCTTTCTTTTTGTCATCCTTTCCGTTTGACTGTCCTTTCCTTTCATCGTTTTCCCAACACTTTATTCCCCCTTCTCTTTTGTTTTTGTTTCATTCTGTAGGACGGAACTGTGAAGTGTCAGCCTGTCATTCTGTTCCAAAGAGAAAACATTTATCTTATGAAAAGCAGACGCACATTTTTTTCCATCTCTCCCCTCTCTTTCTCTCTCTCCTTTCTCTCCTCTCCACATGATCTCTTTTTCTTCTCTTCCCTCCTCTCACTCTCTCTCTCTCTCTCTCTCTCTCTCTCTCTCTCTCCCTCTCCCTCTCTCTCCCTCTCTCTCTCTGCCTCTCTCTCTCTCTCTCTCTCTCTCTCTCTCTCTCTCTCTCTCTCTCTCTCTCTCTCTCTCTCTCTCTCTCTCTCTCTCTCTCTCTCTCTCTCCTCCCTCCCTCTCTCTCCCTCTCTCTCCCTCTCTCTCTCTCTCTCTCTCTCTCTCTCTCTCTCTCTCTCTCTCTCTCTCTCTCTCTCTCTCTCTCTCTCTCTCTCTCTCTCTCTATGTATATATGTATATATGTATATATGTATATATGTATATATGTATATATATATACATATATATATACATATATATATATGATATATATATATATATATATATATATATATATATATATATATATATTTAT
>NC_091553.1:14514037-14516537 GCF_042767895.1 Penaeus vannamei
ATCACTGGAATCTTTAACCGAATCCGATCTACAGCAACGATCCAATGCCTTCTTCCATTCACTATATTTCTCTCACTTTCTTTATCCTTTTATTCCGCAAACCACTTCCTTAAATCTTTCTATTTCTAATCTTTATCTTCCCTAATCCGTGTTTCTCGCCTTTCCCGACCTTCCAATCTTACCTTTCCCTTAACTCCATTCTTTACTTCCCTAAATTCAAGTTATTTTTTTTTCTTTCCTGTCTTCAAGTTCTTACCTTCCTGATGTGTAGTATAATCCGACCTAATATTCTATTCTTGTTTTTCTTTCCACTATCGTCCACTTTCTCTTCCATCCTTTTCTTACCTCATTGCCTACTTTCATTCTCTGGTCTTTCCTCTCTTCCCTAGCTCTGCTTCCCTCTCCCAAGACCCTCCCCACCCTACCCCCACTCCCTCTCTTTCCCTAATCTTGCTTCCTTTCCCAACCTCCAGTCTCTTCCTTCTTCTATTCTCTGGCCTGCCTCCTACGCCATTCCTTCCTTCCTCCACACTTTCTTCCCCTGCTTTCCCCCCCCCCCCACCTTTCCTTACCTCCTTTCCTCCCCTTTCCTTCCTCCCTTTCCTTCCCTCCCCCTCCTCCCACTTTCCTTCCAACCCTTATCTTCTCTCCCTCCCCCCCCAGCCCACCTTTCCTCCCCTCCCTACCCCCACCTTTCCTCCACTCACTTTCCTCCCCTCCCTTCCTTTACCCTTCCCTCCCCCCACCCCACTTTCCTTCCTATCCCCCTCCCCCTTCCCACCTCCATCCCTTTCCTTCACTTCAAGCAAACCGACGCAGACTTCTTCTTTCCTCCGCCTCCCTCCCTCCCTCCCCCCATTCCCCCCCACCCCCCTCCCCCCCGAAACAGTTTTCGCTAATTACTCTCAACATATTAATCTCATTAAGCCAAGCAAAATTGTCGAAGCCAACGAAGAAACGAGAATCCCCCAAATGACGAAACGGGGAAAATGGAATTAACAAAAGGCAAGAATCACTTTCTTCTTGTGCTGTTTTCGGGATGCGATCGGTGGTGGTGATGGTGGTGATGATGGTGGTGAAGGTGGTGGTGGTGATGGCGGTGGTGGTAGTGTTGGTGGTGATGGTGGTGGTGGTGGAGATGGTGGTGATGATGGTGGTGGTGATGGGGTGGTGGTGGTGGTGATGGTGGTGGTGATGGTGATGGTAGTGGTGGTGGTGGTGAAGGTGGTGATGGTGGTGGTGATGGCGGTGGTGGTAGTGTTGGTGGTGATGGTGGTGGTGATGGAGATGGTGAAGGTGATGATGGTGGTGGTGATGGGGTGGTGGTGGTGATGATAGTGGTGGTGGTGATGATAGTGGTGGTGGTGATGGTGGTGGCGGTGGCGGTGTCAGTGGTGGTGGTGATGATAGTGGTGGTGGTGATGGTGGTGGTGGTGATGGTGGTGGTAGTGATAGTGGTGGAGGTGGTGGTGGTGATGGTGGTGATGGTGGTGATGGCGATGGTGGTGGTGGTGGTAGTGTTGGTGGTGATGGTGGTGGTGGTAGTGGTAATGGTGTTGGTGCTGGTGGTGATGGTGTTGGTGGTGATGGTGAAGGTGGTGATGGTGAAGGTGGTGGTGGTGGTGATGGGGTGGTAGAGATGGTGGTGGTGGTGATGGGGTGATGGTGGTGGTGGAGATGGTGGTGGTGGTGAAGGTGGTGGTGGCGATGGTGGTGGTGATGGTGGTGGTGGTGGTGAAGGTGGTGGTAGTGATGGTGGTGGTGGTGGTGAAGGTGGTGATGAGGTGGTGGTAGTGGTGATGATGGTGATGGTGGTGGTGATGGGGTGGTGGTGGTGGTGATGGTGTTGGTGGTGGTGATGGTGGTAGTGTTGGTGGTGGTGAAGGTGGTGGTGGTGATGGTGGTGGTAGTGTTGGTGGTGATGGTGGTGGTGGCGGTGAAGGTGGTGGTGGTGACGGTGGTGGTGGTGGTGATGGTCCAAGTGTTGGTGGTGATGAGGTGGTGGTAGTGGTGATGGTGGTGATGATCGTGATGGTGGTGGTGATGGGGTGGTGGCAGTGGTGATGGTGGTGGAGATGGTGGTGGTGGTGATGGGGTGGTGGTGGTGGTGATGGTGATGGTGGTGGTGATGGGGTGGTGGTGGTGGTAGTGTTGGTGGTGATGGGGTGGTGGTAGTGGTGATGGGTTGGTGCTGGTGGTGATGGTGGTTGTCCTGATGATACGTTGGTGGTGGTGATGTGGTGGTGGTGATGTAGTGGTGGTGATGGTGATGTGGTGGTGATGGGGTGGTGGTGGAGATGGTAGTGATAGTGGTTGTGATGGTGGTGGTAGTGATGGGGTGGTGGTGGTGGTGATGATGACGACGATGATCATGTTTTCGATGATTCTTGGTGGTGATAGTAGTAATAATGATGATGACGATGACAATGATGATACTGGTGGTGATGATGATTGTGGTAACGCCGGTAATGATGGTGATGATGGTATTAGAGATGATCGC
>NC_091553.1:14526537-14534037 GCF_042767895.1 Penaeus vannamei
AGAGAAGAAGGAAGGAATACGACAAGTAAGGCATGTACTACCGCTGCTATTCAACGGGTGATTGCAAACACGATTGACGGTACATGCTTGCTGTGAAGAGCGACTTGGTACAGAGCTGAACGGTATGCAGTACTGGTCACTAGAGGCTGATGTGTTTCTTATCAACTGAGGATTATGGGAGAAGGGGTCATCCTCCGTAAGCGATAGGATGTCTCGATGCTCTGTGTGGGCGAATAACGTACCGAAGACGACGAAATAGCTAATGATATAATGTGCTCACCACAAGCCGTACCCTGTATTCGAGCTTGGTGCCGGTAGGAGCTGTGTAGGAGACTCTGTTATCTACCGCAGATATCCTCCATGTGAACAGTGGCCACGTGTCTTGTGAAGTAAGGAGGGAGGATACTACACCTATTCGCAGGGGAAAGGGAGACCAAATGAGGGAGAAAGGAAGAGAGGCGAAGGGAGGGAAGGAAAGGTAGGGGTAGAGAGAGGAAAAAAAGGTTTGAAATGAAGTTCCCTTACATGTTTACCTCTTTGTCTTTCATTCACATTTCCAAATCCAGGATCTGGATATAGTTATGAGGGATTTTGTTTCTGGAAATGCGTAGTAAGTGTCAGTGATCAAGAATGGCGTCCATTTAACAGCGAAAATTATCTCAGTAATACTGGCTCAGTATGCGGGAATATTGGGGCAATATCTCGTTGTTATTATATCTATATCTATCTATCTATCTATCCATCTCTCTATCTATCTATCTATCTATCTATCTATCTATCTATCTATCTATCTATCTATCTATCTATCTATATATATATATATATATATATATATATATATATATATATATATATATATATATATATACACACACATATATATACATATATATATATATATATATATATATATATATATATATATATATATATATATATATATATATATATACACGTGTGCGTGTGTGTGTGCACGCTTAATACATAGTTGTGATAACGGTTTTTATTTTGTTCTTGCATTTCCAGTTTCGCAAAAGATCTCTCCATATCTTATTATAAACTATAAACTATTGTCTATGACATCACACAAGTTTCTTTTCGAAACAAAAATGAAAACCACATCTCCAGTAACCCAAAGTTGAACATTTATATAACAGTATAACCCCAACAAATGTCTCTGAGCATTTTATTCGCGCATGGCATTTTTGAAATATTCATGGTCTTCTAATAATGATGTAGCCAAATGCTGCGTTCGACTGAAGATTTGCAAGATGACCCTTTTCGAAATAACTGCACTGCTGGAAGCTTTCTCTTGTACTTTGAAGACTTATGAAGATTTACCTTTATATCTTCCTTTCCTCCAGACGCTAGTTCTCCCTTTTTTTTTTTTTTTTTTTTTTTTATTTATTTATTTTTTTTTGCTACAGTAAGTATTGTTCCACTAGTTGATATCTTATATTCCAGTATCCCATATGTGTTCTTTCACGTGGCATTAAAAGTTCCAAATGGTGAATAGGTTTCAGATCAATTTTCTAGGCACGGTTCATTGTTTTTCTTTCATTCACAATAAATAAATAAATAAATAAATAAATAAATAAAAAAATAAATAAATAAATAAAAAAATAAAAAATCCAGGATATGGTTACAGCTATGTGGGATTTTGTTTCTGGAAATGCGGAGTTGGTTCCAGCAAGTTATCAAAGATGGCTTCCATGCGAAACTTGGGGTTGTTATCAATACTTCCCGTTTCCGTTTCTCGTGTATTGATTGTCTATCATCTTATGCAACGGTGGAGTCGGGTGAATGTACTGCCGACTGAAGTTTTCTCTTCTGAAATTAGTTTGCAAAGAGACGACCCCACAATTGCGAAGCCACGAAGTAGGTATTTAAATCGCCCACGTGATTACACAGGATTTCACCTTTTCTTGAGTTTTATCTTCTACTGCTATCAATGTTGGCATTGTTATTATCACTATTGAGACTATGATAATATATATTTGTATATATTTTTGTCTTTTCTTTTATCTTCTTCCTCTTTTTCTTTATTTTTCTTTCAGTTCAATTCCTGGTATGGTCCTCATCTTGACTCAAATTATCATTAAGAACAAAGTCTACCTTCTGTAATAATGTCTCATTAGAAGAACATATATCATCTGTCATCTGTTCTGAAACGTTTAAAACAACAAATACACAAAAAACATAAGTGATACATTTTGATATCCAGAGTAACCGCAGATTATGGGATTTCCGTTCCTTATGACTTGTTTCTCTTATAAATGAGGATTTTTTTTCCATAACTGGCAGATCTGGAGATGAGGCAGGTGCCCCTCCCCTCCCCTTGTAATGAAGAGGATGATGATCATAATAATAATGATAATAATAATGATAATAATAATAATGATAATGATGATAATGATAAGGGAAATTAAATCAATGATAATGATGGTAATAAGTATTATGATAATGATGGTAATAAGTATTATGATAATGATGGTAATAAGTATTATGATAATGATGGTAATAAGTATTATGATAATGATGGTAATAAATATTATGATAATGATGGTAATAAGTATAATGATAATGGTAGTAATGATATTATTAATGATAATGCTAATCGGGATAATAAGAATAAGAAGAATAGTAAGAGGAACAATAATAATAATGGCAATTATTTTTTACCTTTATGTTTGTTATCATTATCATCATCATCGTAATCATTGTTATTGTTCCTGTTATTATTACTATGACTAATCAACATTATTATTGTTGTTGTTTTATTATCATAACTAACATTATTAATGTTACCGTCGCTATCATAAATATTATTACAATGAAATTACCATTACTGTTGCTGTTATCATCGTTTGTTATCAAATTATTGTGATCATTGTTATCATAGTTATTATAATTATACGATCACAGTAAATGCCTTCAAATACACAGAAGCCCAGCCCCTTAGTCGCTATACACAGATCGTAAGTACAAATAAAAAACACTATTTCATTACCATGTGGCTCCCCTTAGTTCTTAGGTACTTACAAAATTTAGACTTTTGGATAAATGCGCCCAAGATGTTTCTGGCTTCAGGTTAGTGATGAGAAGCGCCCGAGTTGTAGTGTCGTTGTTGTTTTGTTAAAGATATTTTTTGTTTTGTTTTGTTTTTCTCTCTTCGTTTGATCAGAAGTACTTGCTTCATTTTTCCCTTTTTTTTTACATCAGTTTCATTTTTACTGTGAATGTTCAGAGGTGATTTTTAATGGTGGTATTGCGTGGCGCATGGTAGTAAAACGCTGCTGGCTCACTTAATGAGTTTAAACGATTAGTTATAATGTCATTTCGCATCTTTTTTTGCATCTACCAAGTTTTTTTTATTTTTCCTTTGCCATTTTTAGTACTGTAGCATCGGTTTTATTACACGAGACGCGAGGTTTTTCCACACGGTTGAAGTTACAGTGCCATTTGACACTCTTCATAACTTCTCGGCATCCGGATCCTCATTTCATTTCATCACCGTGCGAAAATAACACCCGTAGCTAGGATGCATCCCGGGTACACAGACCTCTGACAACAATACAGTCCAGAATATATACGTCTAGAACAGATCTAAAGTAAAAACAGCGAAAGTCCCGCGCAAACTGAGACCATATTAACAGATTTAACAACTTTCATGGTCGAGCGGCCGCCATCTTTGATGACGTCATCGACAGAAGGCGCACCAGGTGGCTGATGCCCACTTAAGGCAGAAATCCTAACTGAGACACATAATATGCATTTCTGATAAAATTCTCACTGCTTATACTTTCCGACGGAACCATAGCCGGAGGCAAGGTTATTATTATCTTTCCTTTCATCACCGTGCTTGCTGCTTTTTCACCATCATTATCTATACCTTTAGTTTAGCTCCCGAGTACGGAAAAAAGTTCACATGTCAATAAGTTAAGCCATCGTCGTTCCCCCTCCCCTTCCTACCCCTCCCTCTTCCCCCCTACCCTCCCTCTTCCCCCCGCCCCCTCCATCTTCTCCCCTCCCCCTCCCTCTTCCCCCCTCCCCTCCCTCTTCCCCCCTACCCCATCCCTCATTCCCCCTACCCCATCCCTCTTTCCCCCTACCCCATCCCTCTTTCCCCCTACCCCTCCCTCTTCCCCCCTACCTCTCCCTCTTCCCCCTACCCCTCCCTCTTTCCCCCTACCCCTCCCTCTTCCCCCCTACCCTCCCTCTTTCCCCCTACCCCTCCCTCTTCCCCCCTACCCCTCCCTCTTCCCCCTACCCTCCCTCTTCCCCCTACCCCTCTCCCTCTTCCCCCCTACCCCTCCCTCTTCCCCCCTACCCCTCCCTCTTCCCCCCTACCCCTCCCTCTTCCCCCCTACCCCTCCCTCTTTCCCCCTACCCTCCCTCTTCCCCCCTACACCTCCCTCTTCCCCCCTACCCCTCCCTCTTCCCCCCTACCCCTCCCTCTTTCCCCCTACCCCTCCTTCTTCCCCCTACCCCTCCCACTTCCCCCCTACCCCTCCCTCTTCCCCCCTACCCCTCCCTCTTCCCCCCTACCCCTTCCCCTTCCCCCCCTACCCCTCCCTCTTCCCCCCTACCCCTCCCTCTTCCCCCCTACCCCTCCCTCTTCCCCCCTACCCCTCCCTCTTCCCCCCTACCCCTCCCCTTCCCTCCCGTCCAAAATTTTCCCCCAAAACATATTCGGATTTCCTGATTTCCTTCCGTGGAATAAAATACAATGGCAAATATCCGTTGCACATTTCTCTTGACAATTTCATCGGATATGAGCGTGAGAAATGTCAACCGCCCTTACAAGGTAGAGAATATTTTCATCAGCTTTTCATTTCGTTTTCCTTTTCGGTATTTTTCCTTTATTTATCTTGACGTGTCACGAACCTTTCTCCTCCTCCCCCCTTCCCCTTCCCCCTCCTCTCCTCACTTCAGTACTATCCCTTCCTTCGCTATTCCGCTGTTCCTCACTCCCTTCCCACCTCCTCCTTTCTCTCTGTTCCTCACTCCCTCTCCCCCCCCCTCCCTTCATTCCACGCCCCCTTCCCCTCCCCCCTTTCTCCTCCACGCCCTCCCTTCCTCCCTCCCCCCATTCTCCTCTGTTCCTCACTCCCTCCCCCCTCCCCCATTTCTCCTCCACTCCTTCCCTTCCCCTCCTCCGTCACCGAGACCCCCACCCCACTCTTTCTCTGTATCCGTACCCGTGGCCCCTCCTTCCCCTCATCCCCTTTCTCCTCCGTCCCCTCCTTCCATCTTTGCTCCCCTTTCCCTCCCTCCCCTCTCCCTATCCTCCGTCACCTCTCCCCTCCCCCCCCCACCTCTGCCCCTTTCTCCTCCGCCTCCCCCCCCCCTCCACCTTCCCTTCCCGCTCCTCTTTCTCTCCCTTCCCTCTCCCTATCCATCGTTACCTCTGTCCCTTTCTCCTCCGCCCCTCCCTTCCCTCTTTCCCGTCTCCCTATCCTTCGTTACCTCTCCCCTCACCCCCCCCCCCCCCGCTGCCCCCCATTCCGAGGAACAGCATATTAATTGTACATCGGGTAAGCCTCCAAGGTCTGAACCAATAAATTTCTTTTGTTTTCCTTCATATATATATTTTTTGAGACTCACATTCGGGGAAAAAAAACTTGAAACAAACAAACAAAAGGAGCCAATGGAATGGTTCGACATTTTCAAAGATTTATACGATTTTTTTCTATTTTTTTTCTTTCTTTTTTTTTTACTTACAAATCTTACATTGAATTTGGAATAATATAGGTGTCTGTAACTTTTTTCTTACTTTTCCTCTATATTTCTGCTTTTGTGTTCCTTCTAATCTCCAATATTCGGCTACTTTTTACTTCCTATTTCATCTTTCCACCTTTTTGCCTCTTTCGTTATCCTCTTCTTCTTTCTCTCCTTTCATCTTTATCGTCATTGATTCCCTCTTTCTCTTTCTTATTAATATTTTTCCTCCATTTTCTACGTTTTTCGTGTCTCTTTTTCGGTTTTCTTTTATTCTCATTTTCCTTCTATCTGTTTCGAAATTTTTCCCATCTCCTTGTCCACCTCTTCGCATGCTCTTCATTCTTCTCCTAATTTTCTTCACATGGAACGTTCTCATTTTTTTCTTTCGCTTTTATTCATTTCTTTTTTATCACTTTTCTTTTCTTCTCTTCACTCATTCTCAACCTTTTTTTATTTTTTTTCTTTCTTCTTCTCCTCTCTCTTGTCTTCGGTCTTCTAAAACCCCTCGTTTTATCTTTCATCTTTATTTTCACTTCCCCTCTTCCTCCCTCCCTCTTTCATCCACATCATTTTTACCTTCTTCTCCTTCTTCTTCTGCTTCTTACGCCATCTTAATATTCTTTAATTCCATTTCTCCCTTCTCTTCCTCTCTGTATTTATCTTCTTTATCCTCCTTCACCACCTCCTAAATTCTTTTGTCTCTTCTTCCTTCTGTTTCGTCTTTTATATCCCTCCTATTATTTTTTTCTCCTTTCCTCTCCTTCTCCTCCTCTTTATTTCTGTCTTCCTTAATTTTCACTATTTTAATTTTTTCCTTCTTCCTTCTCTCTCTATTCCGTCTTCTATATCCAACCTCTTCTTTCTTATCCTTTCCTCTCCTTCTCATTCCTTCTATCTCTGTCTTCCCTACCCCCTACCCCCGACCCCCCACCCGCCTCACCCAACTTTCCTTTTATTCTTCTTCGGCTCCTCTCTCTCCTCTTCATCTCCCCTTCGCCTTTCTCCTCTTCTTTCCTCTACCTTTTCCTAATCGGACAATTTCACTTCAATCAAAAACTTTTCGATCAGAACACAGGTATATGTGTGTATGTGTGTGTGTGTGTGTGTGTGTGTGTGTGTGTGTGTGCGTGTGTGTGTGTGTGTGTGTGTGTGCGTGTGTGTGTGTGTGTGTGTGTGTGTGTGTGTGTGTGTGCGTGTGTGTGTGTGTGTTTTGTGTGTGTGCGTGTGTCTGAGTGTGGTTATTTGTGTGTGTGTGTGTGTGTGTGAATTTATTATAGCTTATAACAATACACATCCTCATATACTAATTTCGTTATATCATTGTTATATTCATTTCAACAATCATTATTATACTTATTTCAACATATTATCAACGATTGCTTATATTCGTGATTCTGTAGATTATTAGCATAACCATCAGAATCATTATCATATCGTTATTGTTAAACTGACCACATGTATTACCGGTTGTGTCAAGATATTGTCATTGTTGTTATCATCACAAGAATTATTATCATTATGTCCTTTATTACTACTTGTACTAATGAACTGTTATCATTTCTTTTACCATTAGTGTATCAAAAATCTTTATAGCTATTACTGATATGGGTTCGAGAAGATATAAATGCATACATATACATTCATACTCAATTCTTGATACAAATGACGATATAAATGACAAATAAATTTTTGATATGAATGATACACAAACCCACATTCTCTCTCTCTCTCTCTCTCTCTCTTCTTGTGTGTACGTGTGCGTTTGTGTGTGTGTGT
>NC_091553.1:14556537-14561537 GCF_042767895.1 Penaeus vannamei
GGGGGAGGGGGAGGGCGAGGGGACCAAGAGGGGGAGGGAGAGAGAGAGCTCTTTGCATCCCTCGCGTTTATCGCAAATCATCTGTCCATCCACAAAATAGGAGTCCAGTTCACCGGGTGTGTTGTTTATTTCCTTTTTTATTACCTTGCTCCTTTCTTTATTCATGTCTCAGCCTTCCCCTTCTCTCGCCTCCCTCGCTCGCTCGCTTGCATTTCCTCGGCCTCGCTTTCTCCGCCTGCTCTCGCCGCCATTTCACTGCAGGCGGAATAAACGCTCACACGGAGCCCCTGCTCTCATTTGACTTAACATTTGCACTTATATATATATATATATATATATATATATATATATATATATATATATATGTATATATATATATATATATATATATATATATATATATATATATATATATATATATATATATCCACATGTGTGTGTGTGTGTGTACATCTACATATGTCTTCACACACACACACACACACATACACACATACATACATATATATATGTATGTGTGTGTGTGTGTGTGTGTGTGTGTGTGTGTGTGTGTGTGTACATATATGCACATATATGTGTATATATATATATATATATATATATATATATATATAAATATATATGTATGTATATATATATATATATATATATATATATATATATATATATATATATATATATATATATATATATATATATATATATATAAATATACGTATATATATATACGTGTGTGTGCGTCTGTGTATCTATTTATTTATCTATCTATCTATCTATCTATCTATCTCTCTATATATACATGTATATATATATATATATATATATATATATATATATATATATATATATATATATGTGTGTGTGTGTGTGTGTGTGTGTGTGTGTGTGTGTGTGTGTGTGTGTGTGTGTGTGTGTATGTATTTATGTATACATTTACATATGTACATATATATATATATATATATATATATATATATATATTTATATATTTATATATATGTATATATATATATATATATATATATATATATATATATATATATATATATATATATATATATATAGAGAGAGAGAGAGAGAGAGAGAGAGAGAGAGAGTGATACACACACACACACACACACACTCACTCGCAAACACACACAGACACATACACACACATATGTATACACATGTATATACACATTTTTATGTATATACATATACATATATAATTACATATATATATATATATATATATATATATATATATATATATATATATATATGTATATATATATATGGATCTCTCTGTCTCTCTCTATCTCATTCCTTTGCTCTCTTTCGGTATCTCTCGCTTTCTCTTTCTCTCTCCTTGCTGTTTTTCCGCCTCATCATGGCAGGTCTATTCATACGACGATAAGGTACCTAGAGATGGGGGGCGTGTGGGGGGGGGGCGAGGTTGGAGCATGAGGTAAGCGCGAGAGGTTTGGTAGGAGGAGCGGGGACTGGGGGGTGGGGGTGGGGGTAAGGAGCTCTCTGTTGGAGGTGGGGGTGGGACTCGGGGGTGGTTGGTCGGTTCTAAAACATGGCTACATTCATTTATATCTTTCACTCCATTGTAGGGCCGAGCAACCCAAGGTCAAAAAGAAATATAAAAAAAAGAAGCGCCACACTGGGTCGTTTTTTTCTCAAAATGGTTCGTGTGGGTTCGGTTGCCTCTCGCCTGACTCGACTTCCTTCCTTATTCGCACTCCGAAGCAATAGGTCCGAAACGGGAGTCGGTACAAACACAAGACAATGGTGAAGGCGAGGCTGCGTAAAAACCTATAGGCCGACGGGTCTTCGCACGTCAAAGTCCGCCGAGATGACTGGGCAGAGGAGGAGGACAAGAGGCGGAGGTGGAGGGCAGTACGAACTGAGCAGACGAGCTGGACGAGCGCTCGGAGCCGGCGGTCGAGGAGCGGGCGAAGCGCCGGGTTCGGACGAGAACGAACCCCGGCGAGACGGGCAAGAATAAAGTACGGGGATGTATGAATAACCTCTCCCTTATTTCACGGGATAGACGCATAACTTAGCATCTCGGTCTTGGCAGTTTCTAAGAGACTTTTATTCATAATTTCGGTTGGGTGTCAGACTGCAACGGGCGTAAGTCAGCCGTCTTGCCAAGATATAGGTATGGGGGTGTGGGGAAGGGGAGGAGAACCCCGAACCATATTACATACGCTTCGGGATTCAACAACGGGTTCTTTGTACATATAGATTTGATTACGTGGTCGCAAGGAGGGGAAGGAGGGAGGAAGGGAAGGAGAGTTGGGGAGAGAAGGGGAGAGGCATGATCGCAAAAGAGCCTCGAGTCCTGTAAATGTAATCTGAGACGGCGATAAATATCGGTGCTTAATCCTATTCATGGCATCCCAAAGCGATCTTGACGCGAGTTATATGTTTAATCGTACCTCGAGGATTCCATCATATCCATTTCCCGACCGAGATCTTTGCACGACGTCAGCTTCGTTATTCCAGGCCACAAGCCGTCCCCAAAAAAGAGAACGATAAAGAATATATAGACGAGACAGCTTATCGTGTAAGCTTTCATGGACTCGCTCTCCGCGACATAACAAAAGAGAGGTGATTTATATGGTATGACGGTAGACACGCAAGGGACGTTGTATTTGGCGCGCGTTTACATTATACATTAATAACAAAAATCCAAGCGGGGAGCGTTAGCCCTAAACAATTAAGGGTTGTTGGCTGGCGTAATGGCCGCCGCTCCATCACACGCCAGACGCTCGGGGTGTGTGTGAATGTGTGTTTGTTTATGTACAAACACACACACACACACAAATATATAAATATGTATATATATATATGTACATATATATATATATATATATATATATATATATATATATATATATATATATATATATATATATATATATATATATATATATGTATATATATGTGTGTGTGTGTGTGTGTGTGTGTGTGTGTGTGTGTGTGTGTGTGAGTGTGTGTGTGTGTGTGTGTATGTAATTATACATGTATATATACATGTATATATATGTATATATATATATATATATATATATATATATATATATATATACATATATATATATATATATATATATATATATATATATATATATATATATATATATATATATATGTGTGTGTGTGTGTGTGTGTGTGTGTGTCTGTGTGTGTGTGTGTGTGTGTGTGTGTGTGTGTGTGAGAGAGAGAGAGAGAGGAAGAAAAAAAGTGAGACACATAAAGAAAGATTCAGACAACCAGAAATCGAGAAAGAGCGAGAGCAAAATCTGATTTTTGCAAAACGCCTTCTTCGTTTGCATCTTTCAACAAAACGTTATAATACGATGCATCCTTTCGTATTCTGTATGTATACACGTCCACGTTTTACCTGTAGTATCAGCAAACAGAACTTGTAATATTTGCTAAACGTGTTTCTGGCAGGGGTCAAAGGGCATTCCTTTTTCGGGTCGTGTACACTTGTTTGTTGTTTTACAAGTGAGTCTACAATATAGTTGGCAGGTCGGGTCTAACATATAGATTCTTTCCCTTTATCAAATATACAATGGGCGTTGGCTTCTTATTTAATTTGAATTATATGAATGAGGCACCGTAATTTGTTGAATTTCTTAGAGAAAATGCATTTTTATCAATAGTTGTCATATTACCCCAGAACCTGATCTAAATACATTCATTTATTCTTTGACAGACCGAGGGGGGAATATAGAGAATGAGAGGGAAATGGGAAGAGAGGGAGGAAGCGAAGCGGGAAGGAGGCGGAGGGAGAAAGGACACAGAGGGAGGGGAAAAGAATGAAAAATTTGAGGGGTATGTGTGAAAATGGTGGGAGAGGGGGGGGAGACTATCATATCTATGGAATATACGAACTACACACACACACACACACACACACACACACACACACACACACACACACACACACACACACACACACACACACACACACACACATATATATATACACACATATCTGTGTGTGTGTGTGTGTGTGTGCATGTATGTATATATGTATATTTATATATACATATATATATATACATACACACACACACACACACACACACACACACACACACACACACACACATATATATATATATATATATATATATATATATATATATATATATATTGATATATATATTGATATATATAAACAGATAGATAGATAGGTAGGTAGACAGATATAGATATCGATAAACCAGTGGACAGACAGATGGACAGCTCAAGGTAAAAGCGGCAGACGAAGAGATGACAGGCGGGCGGGATAGGCAGAGAGAAACAAACACACGACGAGAAGCAGCCAGAGAGAAAAAAAGAAAAAGAAAAAAAAAGAGGAGGGAGGGGGAGAAAGAGGAGACAAACCATCTTCAATCAACCTCACAAAAGCCACCCCATCCCTAATTATTACAGCAATCGACAGTGGCTTCAACGAATCCCAGGGACGGGCTCCAGGCAGGATGTCGCAGGGCCTGGCTGTGCTTTCAAAATATCGGAGTACAAAGAGAGGGCGAGGTTGGGGGAGGGAGGGGGGGAGTTGGAAGGAGGGGAAGGGGGGAGGGGGAAAGTGGGGAAGGGGGAAGGGGGTAGGGGGAGTTGGAAGGAGGGGAAAGGGGGAAGGGGGTAGGGGGAGTTGGAAGGAGGGGAAAGGGGGAAGTTGGATGTGGGGAGGGGGGTAGAATGAGTTGGAGAAGGGGAAGGAGGAGAAAGGGGAAATGGGGAGTTAGTAAGAGGAGAGGGAGAAGGGAGAGGAGTGGGAAGGGGGGAAAGAAGGAAGGGGAAGGAAGGATGGAAAGAGAAAGAGAGAGAAAACAGAATTTACAATAGAGATAAAAATCATTTATTTCACAAACGATATACTTCAAGCACTTTTTCACGCTGATGTAAACTCCCAAATAGAATGTACTCTTAATGTACTCCTCTCAGTCTCATTCGGCTTACCCTTATGTACATTTATCTACATATTTCAC
>NC_091553.1:14571537-14574037 GCF_042767895.1 Penaeus vannamei
CCCAGGATGGAGGATCAGCCTGTGGAAAACGAGCCAGGTGGTCATATAGCCTGAGTTGGTGATCACGGATTGATCAGGTAACAGGTCCTGTGCCAGTCTCATGGTGCAGCCGATAATTAGACACATGGTCCCGCCAACAGTACCCCATGATCCGGCGCAAGGACCTATTATAAAAGGCATCAAGACGAGACTCCAGTGCACTGGATAATGTCCAGGTTTCACTACCGTAGAGCAAAACTGGCATTACCAGGGCCCTGAAAACCCGTAGCTTGGTCCTTCTGCACAGGTACCGGCATCTCCAAATACTCTTGTCGAGAGAGTTCATGACCCCTGCTGCCAGGCCAATCCGTCTGCTGACTTCCTGGTCTGACAGCCCAGTTATGAACTACACTACCATGGTATGTAAAGCTCTCTGTGACCTTAATGTCCTTGCCGCAAGCACGTACAGACTGAACAGGTTCACCTATCAAGTCCCCAAAGTCCTGGATCTTGGTCTTGGTCCAGAAGACCTCTAGACCCAAGGGCTTCGCTTCATTACTAAATGCATCGAGGGCCACCACTTAGGTTTCCAAAGACTCAGATAGAATAGCAACATCATTGGCAAAATCAACGTCTGTAACCTTCATATTACCCAGTGTTGCTCCACAATGACTTTGAACAGTAGCTCTGCCTAGTATCCAGTCCATGCAAGTGTTGAAAAGGGTTGGTGCAAGAACACAGCTTTGCCTCACTCCTGAACTGACAGGAAAGAAGCTCGACAGGCCCCCACCACACTTTACAGCACTTTCAGTACCAGTATATAGGTTTGCTATTAGTTCAATAATCCTTGTTGGAATTCCTCTCAGTCTCAGGATCTCCCAGAGTGATTCCCGATGTACTGTATCGAACGCCTTCTTGAGGTCAATATAGGCTGCAAGCAACCCACGTCTGAACTCACAACGGCGCTCTACAATGACTCGACGCACAAGGATACGGTCTATTGTTGACTTACCAGGAGTGAATCCGGATTGCTCTGGCCTCTGATGCCATAGTAGGTGGTCTCTGATACGCCTCAGAAGGATACGGGCAAGAACCATGCCTGGTACACTGAACAGTGTGATGCCACAGTGATTGCTGCAGTCCCAACGGTCCCCCTTCCCCTTCCAGAGAGGGATGACCACATCCCTCAACAGGTCAGAAGGAAGGGTACCGGACTGCCAAATGGCAGCCAGGACAGCATGCAATCCCCGCGCCATAGGTTCACCACCAGCATTTAACAGTTCAGCTGGGATGCCGCAAATACTAGGGAGGGAGGGTCCTCGCTAATGGGTGGGTCCGGCAGCGGAATCACGGCACTACCCACATCCAAGTTAACGGTTGGAGGGTCAACCTGATACAACTGCTCAAAGTATTCAGCCCAACGCTCCCTCACCACAACAGGATCTGAGACGATCTGGCCACCCACTAAGCGAACTGCAGTCACCTGTGAAGAGGGCTTGGAGTTCAGTTTTCTCAGGGCTTGGTATGCAGGACGAAGGTCATTTACTAAGAAATGGCCTTCAACCTCCTCAGCAAGATTCCTAATAAACTGTTCGTTGTCCCTTCATAACAGAGACTGAGTTCTGTGCACCTGAGAATAGTGCAAATCCTGATTCCCTGCCAGATGAGCCGCACGGCAAGCATCAGTGGCTTCCAGTGTCTTCTGAGAAATAGAATTCTGTCTTGCTCTCGGGCGTTCTCCAATCGATTCTTGGGCTGCATCAAGCGTTTCACGCTTGAAGGTGTCCCACAGAAGTACAGGGTCCGTCAGATTGTCAAGCGCTGTGAACCGATCAGAGATTGCCTCAGCAAACCTCGGAGCACACTCCCTCTCCTTCAGCCTGTCCAGATGAAACACCCTAGGGTGGTCATTGGGCCGCTGGTGAGTTTTGAAGTGTACCCGGAGGGTAGCCACAACCAATCTATGGTCAGTACCACAGAACTCAGCACTCCTATACACCCTGCAGTTCTGAAGGATCCTCCAACGAGTGCTAACGAGAATGTGGTCGATCTCCTTGGTTACATTACCCCCATTGCTGTACCATGTCCAACGGTGTGGGTCAGGGCGCTGGTACCAGGAGCCAGAAATCCTCAATTTCTGGGATCTAGCAAAATCCCGGAAAAGGAGGGAATTCTCGCTGCCGGTATCAACTCCCGAACCATGAGGACCGACTGACATCTCATAGCCAGCTCGATCGCAGCCAGATACCGCATTGAAGTCACCCAGAACAATACGAATATCTCGCCGGGGACATCTGTCTGCCACAGTTGCAAGTTTCACATCAAGTTTACAAACATCGGTAGGAGCGTACACAGCAATAAGAGACATGAAGCCCAAAGACAGCTTCAGTCTCATTACCGGTATACGCTCATTGACTGGAGTGACCTCTACCACCGAGGGCTGGAGCCTACCGGAGACAGCTATGGCTACTCCCTGGAGATGGTGACCATCGCTGCGACCTGACCAGTAATAGGTGTAGCC
>NC_091553.1:14579037-14584037 GCF_042767895.1 Penaeus vannamei
ATTAGTAGTAGTAGTAGTACTATTATCATTATTATTATCATTATTATTATCATTATCATTATTATTATTGTTATTGTTGTTTTTGTAGTTGCTGTTGTTTTTGTTGTTGTTTTTTGTTATCATCAATAATATTATCATCATTTGTAACAGCAGTAAAATTGATGTTTAGCATTGTATTTGTGGTTACCGCTATTTTCGTTATCACGAGATGGCTTCCTTCTATTCATTATCATATAAGAAGAAGACAATTAATAATCAGCATTATTGATGTTCTCGTCGTTATTGGTATCATTATTATCATCATCTCTGCTTACCCTCCCTCTTTGTTTTCCATTGCACAACCCCACATACAACTCGCTGCCATTTGCTAATTGTAGCCAACAGTATAATATGCACAATATCTTCTACACTAGATCTAAACAGACATGTAAATAGAACGATTTTGATACAAGTAATTAAGTTTGAGAGAGCAAATATGTTGACTACTTCGTAAGAATTAATGACATTTGTTTTGTTGATTGGATGACCAGGGCAAGATACTAGTTTGTGAAAAAAGAAAAGGAGAAAAAAAAAGAGAATTTCGAAACTTGAAAAGAATGCATTGAAAGGTTTCTTTTCTATCTTTGTTTACGTTCACCTATTATTCAGTTTGAACGTAATTTAGAAGAAAGAAAAAAAAATGTTTTGTTTTGTAGCTTTATTATTATTTACGTTTTTTTTCCAGACTATCATTTAGTTCTCTTTTTTTCCTGCTGTTTCCAGGAAATTTAGAATAATGGACATAAATAGCAAACAATTCAAGAGACAGAGCATACAAACAATTTGATTTTCCCCAAACTGGCTATGACTAAATCAAAACGAAAAAAACGAAAAAAAAGAAAAAAAGAAAGAAAAATTAAAAATATATATACATGTATATATACAGACATACATATATATACACATATGTATATAGTATATATATATATATATATATATATATATATATATATATATATATATATATATATATATATATATATATATATATATATATATATATATATATATATAAATATATATATATATATATATATATATATATTTATATATATATATATGTATATATATATATATATATATATATATATATATATATATATATATATATATATATATATATATATATATATATATATATATATATATATATATATATATATATATATATATATATATATATATATATATCAAGAGAGAAAAACGAGAGAGACAAAAAAAGAAAGAAAAGAAAATGGCCCATAAATAGGTAACGCCGGTAAATGAAAATTAGCTACCTCACAATTTCACACTGCCAATTACAACAATTAAGAGAGAGAAAAGAATGGCAAATTGAGGGTCAGGGGGACAAGCCTACTGGGGTCTCCAGAAAAAAAAAAAAATGTTTTCCCGTTCCAGAATATTCGGCTTCACGCCATTGTTGTGAAGGAGGAAGGGGAGAGCGAGAGTAAGGTTTGTATTGACGTAGAATATATTTCCTCTTTTTCTGCTACGATATTTTTTCCCCTAAATTCAAAATGACGAGATTTATTGGCCTGCACATTAAGGCAACTTTTAGCAATAACATGAACACGAGAGAGCCAAGGCTAATTACATTAAATTTTACTACGCCGGCCGCTGCCATTACTGTTAGAAGGACTGATGCTGCCCACAGAAACAATAATGACGACACGTGATGCTGATAATGAAGACAAAATTTCAAGATCTCTCATTCTGACAGTGATGACAACAACAAAACTAATTATAGTAATAGAAATAATAAAAATAATAAAGATTTATTGTTACTGCAATGGTGATTTAAGTATGTTACAATAATAATGACAATAAAAATAGTAATAATGATATTAATAACAGTGATGACAACGACACTGATAATAGTAATAAAAATAATGATAATAGATGGAAATCACTCCGAGTACAGACGACTAAAACACTCGTGTTAACCATCAAGATCTCTCAAACTGGTTCCATCAGTACAAAAAAAAAAAAAAAAAAAAAAAAAGTATAATTGAAGAAAGTACAGACCATAATGAATTAGGAGGCAGGGAAATGGAGGTATTTAGAATAACGTGTAGATCTCAATAAATGCATAAAAAAAAACTAAATATCATATGAAATAAGGAAGAAGTGAGAGAATAAGAGAAAACGTAAACAAACCAAATGACGATTTTGTTGCGTTTCGAATTCTTAGCATTGTTTGCGATGAAAGCTGAGGAACCTTTCCAATTATGAGTAAAAAATGCAGTATCATTACTCCTAAGAATATATATATATATATATATATATATATATATATATATATATATATATATATATATATATATACATATATATATATATATATATATATATATATATATATATATATATATATATATATATATATATACATACATATGTTACAAATATTGTAAAACAAGTTGTGGTAAGTTGCCAATGGACATATTAGTAAAATACAACATGATGATAAGAACTGACGGTGCCACATATGATTAAAAGAATATGGTTACGTTAATGTTGAATGTGGTACCCTCATTCCACACATCCGCTCTACCTCCCGTTCTCAAGCGTTCCTGTCCGTCCTGAAGAGGGCTGCTACTGCCAATTAGTCCCTGCGCGAACGGCCGTTGCTTAGGTTCTTGTGCTTGACGGAAAACTCTAACAAGGCGATGTGGACTCTAGCTAGGTCGGGGGTGAACTTTTCCTGGTAACCGAACTTGCTGCGCTTTTATGATAGCCGGAATGTCCAGGAAATGGTAATGGAACGAATCGGACGGTATTGGTATGGTTGGGACGATACCAGGACACTATTGCAAAGGTACCGGAACACTACCAGAACGCAAAAACTTGGAACGGCTCAGGACGTTGTGGGATCGTTATGAAAAGAGCAGCGGACGGTATGTGAAGAATTTTGGTGGCCGTTCACTTCCAATTCGTTAGCGTTGCTTAAGTTCCGCTAACGATCCATCAGTTCCATTGCCGCTGGGATAAGGATTCGTTACCGCTCAGTTTGGACGGGAGGGGAACAGCTCACATTCTGAACAAGCTAGATCTCAGCCGTCCCAACCAGTTCCACCGTATGAAGGAATTCCGTTAACATCCTGGTGTTCCATTTAGACTCCGGTAAGGTCGCCTCTCGACCTTTTCGTCCCTTGGTCGGTACGGAGACAGGAGCTAGAAAGGAAGTTTGGAATGGTCGTATCAAGGTATCCTTCTGACCTCGCCCATTCCCGTCCTGTTCCTTGGTCGGTACGGGGAATGAAGTTGGAACGGATGCGTGAAATGGGCGTATTAAAGTCTTCTGAATTCTCTCATTCCAGTCCTCTTCCTTGGTCGGTACGGAGACGGGAGCTAGGAAGGAAGTGTGGAATGGGTGTATCTAGGTCTCCTTCCGACCTTGCCCATTCCCGTTTATATTGTTCCTTGGTCTTTACGGGGACTGGAGCTAGAAGGGATGTGTGGAAAGGGCGTATTAATGAATTCTCTCATTCCATTTCTGTTCCTTGGTCGGTATGGTGACGGGAGCTAGGAAGGAAGTGTGGAATAGGCGTAGCAAGGTATCCTTCCGACCTCGCCCATTCCAGTCCTGTTCCTTGGTCGGTACAGGGACTGGAGCTGGAACGGGTGTGGAATGGGCGTATTAAGATCCCTTTTATACTGTTCCTTGGTTGGTACGGAGACGGGAGCTAGGAAGGAATTGTGGAATGGGCGTATTAAGTACTCCTTCCGGCCTCACCCATTCCCGTTTATACTGTTCCTTAGTAGGTACGGGGACGGGAGCTAAAAAGGATGTGTTGAATGACGGCATATGCACAACACGTACAGTAAAAATAAAGGCAACAGTACCGTCAGCAACAATAAAAAATAACAGTAAGATGACGACAATAGAGATGAAGATATTAATGATGATGATAATCCTCATATGTAATGATGATAATAAAAAAGCCTGAGTAGGAGGTGGAGGAGGACAGTGATAATTATGAGTGGTTATGATGATAATGATCATGATAATGAATTCGTATTAATATCATTATCATTGTTGTTGCTGTCATTATAAATGCTATCACTAGTATTATAGATATAGTTATTATGCTTATCATTGTTATTATCATTATCATAACTATTATCATTATTGTTATTTTTATTGTTATGATTATCATTATCGTCATCGTTATCATTATTATAATCATAATCATTATTATTGTTATCATTATTATTATTATTATTATTATTATTATTATTATTATCATTATTATTATTATTACTATAATGAAAATTATTATTATCATCATTATTATTGCTATAGGCATTATTATCCTTATCATTATTATCACTATTATGATTATTATTATTTTCATTTTTATTATTATCATAATTATTATCAATATTTGTAGGATCATCATTCCTATTATTATCATCATAATGATAGTAATAATAATGATGATGATGATAATGATAATAATGATAATAACAGTAATAATAATAATAATGTTAATGATAATTATTATAATAATGGTAATAATAATAATAATAATGATAATAATGATGATGATGATAATAATGATAATAATAGTAGTAATAATAATAATAATAATAATAATAATAATAATAATGACAATGATAATGATAATGATAATAATAATAATAATGATAATGAGAATGATAATAATAGAAGCACTCAGAGAGCACATACCTCCTGCAAGACAATAAAAACTTGATAAAGATTTGTTCGTAATTTTTGGTTATATTGTTAACCAACAAACCAACAAACTAACTAAAGCTTCCAAAACGTATGCCCTCCTTAGCGATGGTAATAATAATAATAATAATAATAATAATAATAATGATAATAATAATAATTATAATGATATCGATAATGATAATAATGACAGAAATAATAATAATAATAATGATAATGATAATAATAATGATAAGCATTATTATGGTAGCAAAGATAATGA